>NC_056725.1:1020501794-1020534294 GCF_019279795.1 Protopterus annectens
TCTTTTGGAGACATCCTGGAGCTGGTGAAACTAAAAGGTGGTTGGTCCTCCAACACCCCCTCCCAGGAGGAATCTGTGTTTCTGGAAGCTTTTGGGTCTGGCCCATCTACTTTTTGGGTGAACCCCCCCCCCCCAAGCCAGTGAGACGCAATTGAGCCAGTACCTTAATGACCGGACATGATTTTATCTCCCCTTAAAGACGAAATACACTGGAGCAAGGGAGTACCAGTTTATGCAGTGGTTGTGGCTGCAGCTACAAAGAAAGAACTGGCAGAACAGAGTTCTTCTGTCTGTCCTTCTAATAGAGAGAGTTTAGGGCATTGGACAAATTTGGGAAGTGTGTATATGCTTCAGCGATCTTTGCGCTCTAGTTGCTGAATTACCTGGGACATTTTACAAGACTGCAAAGAGATCCGATCAAGGAGCTTACCAGATTTTGTTTTGGGTCCATGTCATCCAAGGATGGACACAATCTTCTCACAATTGGCCACCCTCCATTCCATCTCAGATGTGTCCATGAAGTTGATCTCTCATGCAGCATAGAAGGTACTTTACAGGCTGTGGGTTCAAACATAACTATCAGAAGACTTGTCTGGATGCACTTGTGTGATTTTGCGGAACCATTTAAGTCTATGTTCGGCAGTGCACCCTTTGACAGATCTTCTCTGTTTGGCTCCATGGTTAAAGACGGTCCAGATGTGAACAGGAAGGAAAGACCCTGTCTCCTGTAGTAGTACATTTTTCTACCCCTCAAAGACCCTTCTCTAGGAATCAAGACGGTAGTAGGAAGATGTGGTTTAAGAAATGCCAGGGTCTTTTCCAGGATTCACATGGAGTTAGTTCCCCCAGGGCCAGAGTGGGAAATTGAACGGAGGACATCACTGTGGCAGAGGTGGTCGCAGAACCAGGGCTTCTGAGTTACTTTCTCAGATAAACCCTATCACCACTCCTGAAAGGAGGCCCAACTCCTCTTCTCTGGAGGCAGTAGTGGGTCTTTTTATCTTTGCACCAGAGAGCCTTGCAGTGTATCATAAAAGATTTGTGGGTGCAGAGGATCATACTCAGAGGTTATACAGTACCGATTTCCCTAATCCCTGCCACAGTTGTGAAGAAAATCCTCAAATGTTCCACCCATTCAGAGGGATGCAGCATCTCTAGAAGTAGAAAAGTTGCTAGAAAAGGCATTCAGGAGGTCCTCCCAGATAAGAGAAGGTCCAAAACTTATTAAAGATTTTTCTTGGTGCCAAAAAAACAGGGAACTTTAGACAAATTCTCTATCTCCGCAAGTTAAACCAGTTTATTCAGTATTGACAGTTTCAGATGGTCACTATTCAGTCCCTGTTGCTTGTGCTGCAAAAGGACGATTGGATAGACTGGATAGATTTTCAGGATGTGTACTATCACATCAAAATGAACAAGCACTCCAGAAGATAGTATGCTTCCGGCTGGAAGCCAGTCATTGCCAGTTCTGTGCACTTCCCTTTGGTCTCACCCACAGCTTTAACCTTTTCATAGAGAAATCTTGAGAGTATGGCAATGGGCAGTCTCTTCCAGTTGCTTTCAGATATCAATGTACATTATTGCAGACAATCTAAGCAGGTCCATTCTGAAGCCTCATGGCTGGTCTGTTAGTGGAATTTTCCATCAGTGTGGTCAGGCATGCTGCAATTTCTTTCTGTTCCCTGTGCAGCAGGTTCTTTGCCCTGATCTCTCCATTGGGGAAGTCACCAAGAGATGCTCTAGTACACGATTGGCCCTCCAGTCTCCTGTATTGCTTTTCCACTTTTGCCACTAATTCCCAAGTTTCTATAGAAAACAGTTAAGTTGAAGAGCATAGTTAACCTCATTGCATGTTATTGGCCTCATCAGATTTGGTTCCCATTCCACTGTCCTCACCGTCAACACCCACCCTGGATTCTGGATCCAACTCCAGACCTCCTGTCTCACCTTACAGGTATAACTCATCCAGACTTACATGCGTCAAACTTGACCACATGGTTCCTCCAGTTTTGTTTGCTAGATAGCCTAGAATTTCCTCCCTGGTCTGTTTTATTTTATCTTCTTCTCATAAGCCCCTACTAGAAAAACTTACAACAGTAAATTGAAAAGTTTTGTCTTCTGGGCCATCTGGACCTTTTTTAGCGCCTCTGCCTTCAATCCTAGAATTCTTAGCTTCAATCTTCAATGAAGGAGCTAGTTTCTCAGCTATTAAAATTCAACTTGCTGCCATTTCTAATTTCGTTGTGGGTGAAAATAACACGGTTAGCCTTTTCTAGACTATGCAAAGTCCATTCTTAAGGGAGCTTCCCTGCTTAGGCCTCTATTAAAGGATCCTACTCCTCCTTGAGATTTGAATGTATTGTTTCAGGCCTTAATTCAGTCTCCATTTGTACCGTCAGTCAAAAATATCTTAAATTTTTGTCTGGGAAAACCATTTTTCTAGTTACTATAACGTCAGCTAGACATGTATCTGAACCCCAAGCTCTTTATTCAAAACCTCTTTGCTTGATTCTTTACAAAGACAGGTTATTGTGAACAAACCAATCTTTTTTTTTTTTTTTTTAAACCTAATATAGCTTCTGAGATAAACAGGTCATTAATCTCCCAGTTTTCTTTCCCACCTTTTCAAATAAGGGCAAGTATATGCTACACCTTTTGGATGTACATAGAGAACTTTGCTTTTATATTCTATAGAACCAAAGGCTTGAGGAAATCTGGCCAGTTATTTGTTTCCTTTTCTTACAGATTGGGCAAATCAGTATCTCAAGTTACGTTGGCCAAAGGTTGACTGATTGTATAACTTTTGTCTGTGGTAAATTAAGATTGCCTTTACCAAAATGTGTGGCAGTTTCTTCAGCTTTCTGGTCAAGAGTTTCATTAGATGATTTTGTGCAGCTGCAACTTGGGCTAATCTTCAAACTTTTGTTGCTGATTATAAGTTGGATTTAATTTCCAGGAATAGAACGGCCTTTGGCTCATCACTGATCTGGAATATCCTTCCATAAGGACCTCCCAAGATTACAGTAACTGGGGACTCTTCATTCATTCATCAAATGGTGAGACAATGAAAAGGACATCAGATAAAACTGTTATGTATGCACCCTAACGTTCATTTGAGTTGACCATTTTCATCCTTTCTCAACTTCCGCCCACCTACCCCTATCCTTTGCTTGTACAGGAACATCTGTTCCTAGATTGCCCTATTATATCCAGGACAGCAAGCTCGACCTGTGGTATGTTTGGCTGGTGGGGCATTATGGGTAAAGGGAGGAACTTAAGAACTCTAGGATCCATTGATCTGGTAGAAGTGGCCAAGTCGGTTCTGAACCCATCAGTTGAGGAAGAATGAAAAATGGACAACATAGATGTAACATTATGGTAAGTACATAACTTATTGTATCTGATAGTAGAAGATGATGACTGGATCTCTTGTATTGCAGAACCAAAACCAGTGTTTGAGGTGATGGATACTTTCAGTATTTCTGGATCCATACTGTTGGCTTCCTTTTAAGAATCCAGAATATTTTTATAAAATTAAACAGACCTACAAAAACAATGCATCAGTCTTGAGTTCTTTACATACCCTCTGAAGGTTGCAAGTTTGTCTCAGAAACCAACATTCTCCCTAATAATGAGAGTTGTGTCTCTCCAGACTTTATTCAGAGAAGTTTGGTCTAATGTAGCATTGGACACCATGCTTATAATCGGTGTATACATTTAAGTTGATAGAATTCAAAACCATCCCACTTATTATGGAAATTCATTTCATTCTGATAGAAGAGCTTCATCTTGCACTTCCTGGGCACTAGCAACTTTAGAATCAAGGGATGATAGAAGGCCTTGTGGAGTAAGGACTAGGTTTTTTCTGTGTTCCTGTTGCCCAAGGACTGGGCATGGAGACCAGTTTTGGATCTGCGAGTTTAGCCTTTTCACACAAGTATCCAACTTCATGTTGCTTTTCCTCTGATCTCTTGTTTTCCTTACGTCTGTCTGGACCTTTACAAAAGATATTGGACATGAAGCATGTATCTATTCGTATTTCAGTTCCCGAGGACCACAGGCATTTTAAAGTTCAGTGCTGGCCCTGTTTACTACTAGTTCTTTTTCTACACTGTGTTCATATGAAGTGCTTGTCAGTTGTAGAATTTCTGAGAGTAAAATAAGTACATGTTTACCTGTGTTTTAAACAATAACCACCTTCAAACACAAATGGAGCAGAATATTTTGGACAATGCGAATTCCTAGAGATTGACTTGAGAGTCTTGAATTCTTCCACATTGTACACATATTGAGCTTTTTCTGTAAAGTACAGAGGTGGTGTTGAGGCAGTTCTGACCACTGAACAGTCTATCTTGTTGATGGACATCTTTTCTCCCATATGTTATTGGGGATTTTACAATGGTTAAGGGAGTTTGTTGGAACACTTGACTGCATAGTCTTACTGACTGTGATGTTCATCGTGCTTCACTGTTGCAGTCATGACTGTAGGGTTCTCCACTGCCGGTAGGCAGCCCTCGGTTGGCCAGAATCCCAAAGTCTGGGTCCGGCGTCGGCTGTTCAACCATGCTCCCTGACGTCAGAGCGCCAGGAGTACAAAGCTGACAGCCGATGCCATCTTCTCCAGTCTTTCTTGCCGTTCGGTGATAGCAGTTCGCAAGTGCCGGTCGGCTGACTCCTGACAATTTTTCCTGATAAACTTCAGTCCGAAGACTTTCTTCTCCACTCAAAGCTAAGTACCCCGTTGGGGAAACTTTTTTCTTGCTCCACTCCGATGTCAGAAAAAGTTAATAATTGTATTTCATGTGGGAAGCAAATACCTCATAAGGATTTTCATTCTTACTGTATTCCTTGCTTAGGCCCTGACCACGATGTAGCTAGTTGTCGGTTTTGTGCTAGATTCAATCAACGTACAATTAAACGCAGGTACGATTTTGCTTTTCATTACTTCGGTAGGCGCTTTAACTACAAAATGTCGTTGGATACGGTTCCCGTTACCGGAGTTCACAAACGTCGCAAGGACAAAGACAGGCCTCCGAGGTCCAAATCTGATGATAGCGCACAAGCGGAGCCAGCTTCAGGTTCGGCTGTCGTCAGTGAGGCGCTTTTGCAGCCCCTGTCGGCCATTTCAGAACCGATGGCCAAAACAGACTCTCATGAGGAGCCAACCAGGCCTTTAAATATTTCAATAGCAGGACCTTCGGACAATGCTCCTTCGGATGGGTCCGGTTCCGCTGTGCAGGTACCGGCTTCCGAAGGGGTTTTCAGGCCTACTCAGCTTCTTATAAAGGCAAAACCAAAGGCAAAGACTCCTTCAAAACCAAAGACTGCAACACAGGCCTCTTCTGAACCGGCTCCCTAGTCATAGAAACAGTTACTCAAGATGGTGGAGGATTTACTTACTATGATAGGGGTTCACAGCCCTCTCCAGATAAGCAGGATGTTTATTATGATTCCTCTGATCAGGCTTCTGCTTCTTCAGTTTCTTCTTCAGACCAGGAATATTCTTTCCCTCCTTATGAGGATTCTGATGCTGAGGAATGCATTCCTTCAGCTTCTCCCCCTGAGGATTTCTCTTTTGGGGAAACTTTGCATGAAATGAGGGAACATTTCCACTGGGAAGGACAAGAGTATTCGGAATCTAAGAAAAGGCTAAGGGATTTTCTTCTTCCCCAACATAGATCCCTGGCTATTCCTCCTGTTTTGGATATTGTGGATGATGCCTTTTTGGAGGTTAACTTAACCCCTGACTCTTTTCTTCCTGCTCCTGTTAAGCCTGATAGATATTACAGGGTTCCTGATTCCCACCAGTTTTTATACAAGAACCCTTCTGCTGACCCTGAAACCATTTCTCAGGGTCCTAAGGGAGTTAAGGCCTCTTCTGCCAAAAACCCCATTCCCACTGAAAAGGATTCTAAATCTTTAGAAAGATGGGGCAAAAAAGTGTACACTTCTGCTACTTTGTCCATTAGGGCTTTAAACTGTCAGTTTCATATGCTGAAATACCAGCAGTTTCTCTTGTCTGTTTTGAAACAAAAGCTTACTTCCATTTCTGCCTGTGCAGATGATAAGGAATTACATGACTTATTGCATGCCACTGAACAAGTTGGAAAGCATGGTTTACACTGTGGATTTGATGCCTTGGAGGCTTCTTGTAGGGCTGCTGTCTCTGGTACAGTCATTAGAAGGCATGCATGGCTAAAGGAACAAAATTTGCCAGAACAAGTAAAAGCTAAATTATTGGATGCTCCTGTTCAGCATAATGTTTTGTTTGGATCAAAAGCTGAAGAGGTGATTAAAAAGATGGAGGATAAGGCAAAATCCATGCAAACAGTTAAAGATTTTCTTACAAGTACAGCCACCAAGATTTAGCAGGAATTGGCCTTCTAAGAATTGGTCCTTTCCCACTTCAGACAGGCCTCAGAGGGGTAGATCTAGATGCTCCAGAGGAAGGCCTCAAACACAAGCCTCTTATAGACCAAGACAGTGGACTGCTTCCACCCCTAGGGGAGGAGAGGATAGGTCACAAACTCATAGGAAACAAACTCAATGACTCCCTCTGTTGGGCTGCAGGAACTTCTTGCCTGGAAGCCCCCCTCAGAGGAAAACTCTCTCTTTTTTATCAAAATTGGACTCGTATAACCCAAGACAAGTGGGTTATGGATGTGGTTTTAAGAGGTTACAAATTCCATTTTCATACCCTGCCAAGACCAAGCGGATGGCCAGACCTTCCAAAACATCAATGGACAGAGGCCTTAAACCAGGTGGAAGCACTTTTGGCTATGAAAGCCATAGAACTGTTTCCACTTTCAGAGATGGGACAAGGTTTTTACTCAAGGCTCTTTCTAGTTCCCAGGAAGCAAAACTCATGGAGACCCATTCTGGATCTGTCAGTCTTGAACACCTTTCTAGAAATTCCAAAATTCAAGATGCTTACTCTACAGCAGCTACTTCCAGTGCTATCCAAAGATGCGTGGATGGTAACTTTGGATTTAAAGGAGGCATATTTACACATTCCCATCAGGCAGGAACGCAGAAAGTACCTCAGGTTCAAGGCCAGATCGAGGCACTTTCAATTCTCTGCACTGCCCTTTGGATTGTCTACTGCGCCCAGGGTCTTCACCAAATGCCTGGCTCCAGTAGTAGCTTACTGCAGACTCAAGGGGATTCAAATTTACCCTTATCTGGACGACTGTCTAATTCAGGCAGACAGCAAGGATGTCTTACTACAGCATATAGAGTTTGTAGAAAACCTCAAGTTCCTGGGATTTTCTGTAAACATAAAAAAGTCAAATTTGACACCCTCACAGCAGATAACTTTTCTGGGTGCTCTTCTAAACACCACAACCCAGATGGCATTTCTGACATCCGAAAAACAATTACAGCTGGCTTCAACTTTCAAAACCTTGGCAACTTTAACTCAACTATCTGCAAGGAAATTCCTGCAGGCTCTGGGTTACATGGCTTCCTGCATCCTTCTCGTACCATATGCAAGACTACACATGAGGAAAATACAGTGGTACCTAAAAAGTGTATGGTCTCAGCATTGCCACAGTGTAGACATACTGATCTCCATCCTGCCTTGCCTTCAAAAGGAATTTCTTTGGTGGTCCAAGGCATGTACTCTAAACAAAGGAAAACCCTTGAGTCTGCCTCCTGCCACTCAGACTCTAACCACGGACGCGTTGGATTATGCTTGGGGAGCCCATTTTCGGGGCAACTGTCTGCAGGGCCTTTGGTCAAAGGATCAGAAGCACCTGCATATCAATTTAAAGGAAATGTTAGCCATTCAGAAAGCCCTAATGGCTTTCAGGAATATTCTACAACCAGGACAACTACTAATACGGACAGACAACACCACAGTTATGTGGTACATAAACAAGCAGGGGGGATCTCATTCCTACCCCCTTTGCAGACTAGCCATGGATCTATGGAACACAGCTCTAGCTTGCAATCTGGACCTTCAAGCTCAGTTTCTACCAGGGAAGCAAAACATCCTGGCAGACAGTCTGAGCAGAAACCTTTCGGATCCACACGAATGGATGCTAGACACCAAAATATTCAGGATAACAGCAGTCTGGGGATGTCCTCATATAGACCTCTGCATCCCATCTCAATCATCAACTACAGAATTTTTGCACCAGGACTTTCCACAAAGAAGCTTGGAAAGTGGATGCCCTATCATTCAGTTGGAGGAACCTCTCGGGATATGCCTTTCCACCTCTTCCTCTTCTTCCACGGGTATTATTAAAGATAAAACAGGACAAGCCCAAGATGATGATCTTGCTGGCCCCAAATTGGCCTTGACAGTTTTGGTACCCAACTCTAAAAAACCTATGTCTGGAGCCCCCTTGGATTTTACCTCAGTCTCCGAACCTTCTGTCCCAACATCAGGGTCAGATTCTACACTCTCATGTCAGAACTCTCAGCCTGGCGGCCTGGTTAATCCAGGGCCTTTGATTTCTTCTTTCTTACCCAAGCAGGTTATGGATGTCATTTTAGAAGCCAGGCATCCTAGCACTAGAAAATCTTATCCAGGAAAATGGAAAAGATTTTGTTCCTGGATGCAGACTCAGGATTCTGATCCTCTTCTTCCGAACATTTCTTCAATTTTACTTTACTTGACAGATCTCTTACATAAGGGTCTCTCTCTCTCTTCTGTTAAGATACATGCCTCTTCTATTTCTGCTCATTATAATACAGACCCTCCAATATTTTCCCACCAGCTCATGAGACAGTTTCTCAGAGGAGCTAAGAATTTAAGACCTCCTAGATCTCCTCCCATTCCTGCTTGGGATCTCAACTATGTTTTGGAAAAACTCACCTTGCCTCCTTTTGAGCCTGCTGCCTCTTCTGACATCGTTTTTATCTTGGAAGACAACTATCCTGTTAGCCCTAACCTCTGCCAGGAGAGTTTGAGTTACAAGCTCTTATGGCTGTGGAACCATATATTATCTTTCATCAAGACAGGGTGTCTTTGAGGACTAATCCTACCTTCATGCCTAAGGTGGTTTCCAAAGTGGCTTTGAATCAAACTATCCACTTGCCAACTTTTTTCCCCACTCCTCAAAATAAAGGGGAAAGGATCTTACATTCCTTGGATGTACACAGACAATTACGTTTTTACCTGGACAGAACCAAGGACATCAGAAAATCGGAACAATTTGTTTATTTCTTATGCTTAAAGTTCCCCAAGGTAAAGCCATTTCAAAGCAGACCATTTCTAAATGGATTGCTCATGGAATCAGATTTTGTTATTCACACCATGGAAAGCAAATCCCAGACTCATTCCACCAGAGCTGCTGCCACTTCTGCGGCCTTCCTCAGGGGAGTTCCTACCAAAGACATTTTGGAAGCTGCAACTTGGAGTTCAGTGCATACTTTTTCTAAGCACTACAATCTACCTCTCTACTCTAAGTCTAGGGCGGGCTTTGCCTCTGCAGTCTTGCAGGGCCTTTTAGCCGCCCCTTCTTCTTTATGACCACCTCCCTTTCTTACAGCTTTGGGATTCTACCCTACAGTCATGACTGCAACAGTGAAACACGATGAACATAGTACAGTTGTGTACACCTACCATAAATGTAGATGTTCGAGTGTCTTCACTGTTGCAGTCTGGGTTTCCCTCCCTCCTGTCCCCTCTTGTTTTTACTTTTTTAGGGTTCCTTTTTTCACCATTCTTCTGAGGTGTATTTGCAAAGGGTATGGGACCTTTATCATTTTGGGACTCCTGACATCTGGGGCAAGAAAAACTGGAGAAGATGGCGTCTGTACTCCTGGCGCTCTGACGTCAGGAAGCATGGTTGAACAGCCGACGCCGGACCCAGACTTTGGGATTCTGGCCACCGTGGGCTGCCTGCCGGCAGGGCAGAACCCTACAGTCATGACTGCAACAGTGAAGACACTTGAACATCTACATTTATGGTAGGTGTACACAACTGTACTTTCCCCCTAACTACATCACATAAAAGGAAAAGCTGCCAGTTGCTCAAGCTCTCCTGGAATGGGCATTACTGCCCTTAAGATAGGGATCTGTTGGCATTTTGGTGTTGCAACAGGGACGGACCCCATTTCTCAGCCCAAGCCAATGTATTAGCATTTGGTTCATTGGACTTTGCTTGCGACTGCTGTTTTGGGTACCTTTGCAGATGTTCATCGTGCATACAGCTGCAGTAATCACAGATGGGTTTTCTGCCGTCAGGCGGTCCCTCGGTCGGCCGAATTCCACAGTCTTGGTCCGGCGTCGGTTGTCGTCGCTTACTCTTCTGACGTCAGTGAGGCCAGAGTATATAAGACACAGCCGACGCCATGTTCTTCAGTCTTTTTGCCGCGGTGCCCGGCAGAAGCAGTGCGCAAGTGCCGGTCGGCCAGCTCCTGAATTACGAAAAATTGGAAACCGAAGTCTTCATTAAAGCTAAGTACCCCGTTGGGGAAACTTTTCTTGCCTCAGACCGATGTCAGAAAAAGTTAATTGTATTTCTTGTGGGAAGCAAATACCGCATAAGGATTTCCATTCCCTCTGCATACCTTGTTTGGGCCCAGACCACGACGTCTCGGGCTGTCGCTTTTGCGCTACCTTCAATAAACGCACTATTAAGTGTCGGGCGGAGTTCGCCCAACACTACTTTGGTAAAGCTTTTGATTATAAAATGTCGTCGGACACTCCGACTACCGTTTTGTCCAAAAAACGCAAGGAAAAGGACTGACACGCGAGGCCCGCGGTCCCTGCCGACACCATGCCAAAACAGGCTACACGTGGTCCGGTTCTCAGTGAGACGCCTTTGCAGTCCCTGACTACCGACGACGCTCCTTTGGCGGTGTCCTCTGTACCCGAGACCGCTGGGTCCTCGGCCCTGTCCCAGACTACAACCGAAGCCCCTGCTAATGTCGAGCCTACTAATGTGGACAGGTCCACCTCCACCCATGGTGTATTTAGGCCCTCATCTTCTTTTTCAATTAAGGCCTTTACTAAATCCAAAGCAGCCAGGCATCCCACGAGGCCTGTTGCACAGGGCCCATCTCCAGGACCCATGCCTAAAAAACAGATGCTTAAAATGGCTGAGGATTTAATTACTCTTATCAGAGGTTCTCAGCCCCCTCCTGACAAGAGACCCAGAGTGGAGGAAGATTCTCCCTCTTCTGATCAGGGATCCATTTTATCAGAACATTCTGATGCAGAGGAACACTCTTACTCCCCTTTTGAGGATTCGGATGCAGAACAGTCCATTCCTTCTGTATCCCCTCCTGAGGATTTTTCCTTTGGGGAAACCTTGCACACCTTGAGGGAACACTTCCATTGGGAAGGCCAAGACTTTTCAGATTCCAAGAAAAGACTTAGGGAATTTCTTTGGTTACCTCAACACAGACCTCTGGCTATACCCCCTGTTTTGGATATACTGGATGATGTCTATTCAGAGGCTTGTCTTAACCCTGATTCTCTGCCTCCTGCACCAGTCAAACCTGATAGGTATTACAGAGTACCCAGCTCTCACCAATTTCTCTTCAAAAGCCATAATGCTGACCCTGAAACCATTTCACAAGGCCCCAAGGGATTAAAGGCCTCCACTGCCAAGAATCCTCTTCCTGCAGAAAGGGAATCCAGATCTTTAGAAAGGTGGGGTAAAAAGGTATATACCTCGGCCACCCTAGCCATGAGGGCCTTAAACTGTCAGTTTCATATGATTAAATATCAACAGTTCCTGTTATCACAATTAAGGAACAAAATGTCTCAACCTGAACAACCAGATTTAAAGGAGTTACAGGATATGATGCATAGTGCAGAGCAAGTGGGTAAACACACCTTGCAATGTGGTTATGATGCCCTAGAGGCCTCCAGTAGAGCGGCTGCTACAGGATCAGTCATTCGCAGACATGCCTGGCTTAGGGAACAAAATTTGCCTGATCATGTGAAAGCTAAACTTTTAGATGCTCCTTTACAAAAGGATGTACTATTTGGTACTAATGCTGAGGAGATACTACGGAAAATGGAAGAAAAAGCCAAATCTATGCAAACTGTCAAAGCTTCCTTACAGGTCCAACCACCACGTTTTAGCAGAAATTGGCCTTCAAAAAACTGGTCCTTTCCAGTCACTGACAAGTCCCAAAGAGGTAGATACAGACGCACAAGGGGCAGAGGCAATCACAAGGATCATATAGAGGCAGACAATGGCAAACTCCAGCACCAAGAGGTGGCGAAGACAGTGCACAACAATACAGGAAGCAAACCCAATGACTCCCTCATTTCCATGCCAAGCATGTCTCAGCTGGCAGCACCTTTGGGAGGGAAACTAGCATTATTTGCAAGCAATTGGCATATTGTCACAACAGACAAATGGATACTGGACATCATAAACAGAGGCTACAAATTTCAATTTCACACTCTTCCAAAAATGAGAGGCATGCCAAACCTGCCACAAAATCAAAGGGCAGAGGCACAACTGCAAATTTCAAAGCTCATAAGCATGAGAGCTATTCAAGAGGTACCTACGCACCAACAAGGTCAAGGTTTTTATTCAAGACTTTTTTCTGGTACCAAGGAAAGGAACCGACTGGAGACCCATTTTGGACTTATCCATCCTAAACACATTTCTACTTGTACCAAATTTCAAGATGCTCACATTACAGCAGCTTCTTCCCATGCTGGGCAAGGAGTTTTGGCTGGTAACATTGGGCCTCAAGGAGGCATACCTGCATGTCCCAATCAGACAAAGCTGCAGAAGATACCTCAGATTTCTTGCAGGTTCAATCCACTATCAATTCTCTGCATTGCCCTTTGGCTTATCTACTGCGCCCAGAGTATTCACAAAGTGCCTGGCATCAGTGATTGCCTACTGCAGACTTCAAGGGATACAAATTTACCCTTATCTGGACGACTGCCTGATCCAAGCGGACAGCAAGCACATACTTCTGGAACATCTGGCATATGTGACACGGTTACTGCTTTCTCTGGGATATACAATCAACAAAGAGAAATCAAGGCTAACACCATCTCAGAAAATAACCTTCCTGGGTGCCAACTTGGACACAAACACCCAGATGGCCTATCTTACGCCAGAAAAACAGGGGCAACTATCTCAGTACTTCAGAATACTAGCAAAAAGTACCAGGCTTACTGCAAGGAAAATCCTGCAGGCTCTGGGATTCATGGCATCTTGCATTCTTCTAATCCCATGTGCAAAGCTGCATATGAGGAAACTTCAATGGTACCTAAAAAATCTATGGTCTCAACACAGTCACAGTTTGGAAACAATAATACCAATAATTCCATGTTTGCAAAAGGAATTTCTGTGGTGGGCCCAAGCATGTCAAGCAAACACAGGCCTCCCATTCTGCAAGCCTCAAGCAAAGCAAGTCATAACCACAGACGCCTCAGATTATGCCTGGGGGGCGCACATGAAGGACAGGTGCATTCAGGGAGATGGTCCCAAAAGGAAAAGCACCTTCACATCAGTCAAAAAGAAATGCTAGCAGTAATAAATGCAATTACAGCTTTCAAGGACTTCCTGCATCCAGGTCAATTACTGATAAGAACAGACAACACCACAGTAATGTTGTACATAAACAAACAAGGAGGAACACATTCATACCCCTTGTGCAGACTAGCCATGACTCTTTGGAACTTGGCTCTGGAAAGACAAATCGAACTTCAAGCACAGTACTTGCCAGGATTGGAAAACACACTGGCAGACCATCTAAGCAGAAATATGACAGATCCACACGAATGGAAGTTGCATCCTCAGGTGTTTACAGAAATAATCCAAGCATGGGGGAGGCCAGACATAGATCTTTTTGCCTCCCACAGGAATCATCAATTGGAAAAGTTTTGTTCAAGGACCTTTCATCCAAAGGCCTGGAGAGTGGACGCCCTCACATTCAGTTGGACAGCATGGACAGTTTACGCATTCCCACCTCTGCCTCTTCCGCCCAAGGTGCTTTTGAAAGCAAGAACAGACAAACCGAAGATGATACTGATTGCTCCAGATTGGCCAAGGCAACACTGGTACCCACTCCTGAGGAGCCTAACACATACTCCTATCTCTCTGCATGGAAAATTCCTTAACACCACAACAGACCCTACTCTCCAAGGAGGTGCAGGATGTCATTTTGGAAGCCAGAAGGCCATCTACTAGAAAAGCTTACTCTGCAAAATGGAAGCGGTTTTGCTCTTGGAATGAGAAAGGAGGCCAGGACCCTAGAAAACTGAACTTGCCTCAGGTATTACAGTATCTAGCTGAGCTGCTGAACAGTGGACTTTCATTTTCCTCCATAAAAATCCATGCCTCAGCCATTTCTGCAGAGTTCAACACGGATCCTCCTTTATTTTCTCACCCACTCTTACGACAGTTCCTCAGAGGGGCTAAGAATATAAGACCTCCAAGGAAACAACCAATACCAGCCTGGGATCTTAGTTACATACTAGAAAATTTAACATTGCCTCCTTTTGAACCAGCTGCCTCAACAGATTTGCAATATTTGTCCTGGAAAACAGCCTTCCTTTTGGCCATCACTTCAGCTCGTAGGGTTTCTGAACTACAGGCCCTCATGGTGGTGCAGCCCTTCCTCATTTTCCATCAGGACAGGGTTTCCCTTCGTACCAACCCATCATTTATGCCAAAAGTGGTATCCAGGGTAGACTTAAATCAAGCCATACACCTACCTACCTTTTATCCCAATCCTCAAAACAAAGGGGAAAGGTTGCTACACTCTTTAGACATTCATAAGCAGCTACGTTATTATTTGGACAGAACAAAGTCCTTCAGGAAATCAGAACAACTTTTTGTGTCCTATGCTGTAGGAGCTCAAGGGAAACCAGTTACAAAACAGACTATTTCCAAGTGGATTGGCCACTGTATACGGTTTTGTTATTCCTATCATGGGAAATCTGTTCCTACAGGTATCAGATCACACTCCACCAGGGCCACAGCTACCTCTACAGCCTTCCTCAGAGGAGTTCCTACCAAAGATATTTTGGAGGCAGCCACTTGGAGTTCTGTACATACCTTCACAAAACACTACCACCTGCCTTTATATTCCAGAACAAGAGCAGGCTTTGTCACTGCTGTTTTGCAGGGCATTCTGGCTCAACCCAGTTCCTCCTAGTACCTACCACCCTATGCATAGCTTTGGGATTCTACCCATCTGTGATGACTGCAGCTGTATGCACGATGAACATAGTACAGTTTTGTACCTACCATAAATGTAGATGTTCGAGTGCTAATACAGCTGCAGTACAGGTTTCCCTCCCTCCTTCCCCACTTGGTAAAGGCATGGGGCCTAACAACCTCTTCATACTACCTGACTGGGTTATCCTGCTATGTTTTATTTGCTTGCATCCACTGATTTTGGATTATATTGCATTGTTTGTATATGTATATTAGCATTACTTATCTATTGCCTTCCTTCTGGGGGCATCTGACATCTGGGGCAAGAAAGACTGAAGAACATGGCATCGGCTGTGTCTTATATACTCTGGCCTCACTGACGTCAGAAGAGTAAGCGACGATAACCGACGCCGGACCAAGACTTTGGAATTCGGCCGACCGAGGGACCGCCTGACGGCAGAAAACCCATCTGTGTTTACTGCAGCTGTATTAGCACTCGAACATCTACATTTATGGTAGGTACAAAACTGTACTTTCTGAAGCTTGCTCTAATACTCAAAGGCACTTGCACATCGGTCTAAATGAGATTCTGGCATTTCTTTTCTGTCTCGAGGAATTATTATCACAGTGGAAACTTGGGGGGGGGGGCTCCTGCTCACCAAAACCAGTACCACAATAGTGGCATATATCAGCAAGGGAGAAGGCAGGAGATCAAATTATGTAGACTGATGATATATGGGCAATAACAGTCCAAGAACCTACAACTTGCTGCAGTGGGTATACCTTCCCAGTGCAGCAGCATTGTGGATAGTCTGAGCGGGGCACTCTTGGGAGCCATGAAGGGAAACTAGGTTGCTGGGTGCCAGACAAACTATGCAAATGTTTTTGGACTTGGATCTTTGTTGTTGCACAAAACATCTTGTGCATTATGACTTCAAAGTTAGACGTATTTATTCCTGTAACACAACTGGTTTCTGTATGCCTTCCCCAACACCGCTAATCTAGAGAATAGTGGCAAAGGTTCACACAGAAGCAGCCGAGATAATGCTTTAAGTGGAGTTATGGCCCAGGCAGACACGGTCAGTTAGATGTATGTCTGTTCAAGCAGTAGCCAGAAACTCTGGTCCACTTTTACCTGCAGGGACTGGGGCCGGGTCAGCCTCGAAGATCTGACTTGCTGTTCTTCGTGTTTCACTGTTGCAGTCATTACATTTAGGTAATCTGCTGGCAGGTTGCCCTCAGTCGGCTTGAATAACAAAGTCTTGGGTCCTGTGTCGGTTGCTGTCTCCTCTTCCATGACGTCAGGTCTTCAGGGGTATAAAACATGCATCTGATGCCATTTTAACCAGTCTATCTTGCCGTGCAGTGCCTGAAGCAGAAGCAGTTCGCAAGTGCCAGTCAGCTGACTCCTGAAATTTTCATTTTCAAGTTTCAGAACCGAAGTCTTCAACCTAAAGCTAAGTAGCTCGTTGGGGAAACTTTTTCTTGCTCCTTACCGATGTCAGTAAAAGTTAATAATTGTATTTCTTGTGGGAAGCAAATACCTCATAAGGACTTTCATTTGTACTGTATTCCTTGCCTAGGCCCTGACCACAACGTGTCTTGCTGTTGGTTTTGTGCTAAATTTAATCAACGTACTATTAAGCGTCGATATATGTTTGCATCTTATTATTTTGGCGCAAGATTTAACTATCCAGAAATGTCGTCTGTTAGCAATCCGACTACCAGAATACACAAAAAATGCAAAGAAAAAGACAGAGACAGACCGTTGAGGTCCAGAACAGACGACTAAGCTTCTCCTAAGCCAGTCGCCAGTTCGCAGGTACTCAGTGAGGCGCTTTTGCAGCCCCTGATGCCCGCTACTTTTGAATCGCAGGCCTGTACAGAGACCCATTTGGAGTCCGGTATGCTGCCAGACACTTCATGTATTGAACCCGCGCATGTGTCTCCCTTAGATGGGTCTGGAGCCGCTGAGCAGGCACCGGCTTCTGAGGGTGTTTTCAGGCCTAAAGATTTGTGTATAAAACCAAAGCCATCATCAAAAATAAGGCCAAAACCAACTTCTTTGTCTAAAAAAACGACACATGGGCCATGTGTTCAGGCCCCTATGCCTAAAAAACAAATTCTCAAAATGACTGAGGATTTAATTACCTTGATCAGGGGTTCCCAACAGCCTCCTGCTAAGAGGCCTAGGCAAGGCACTGATTATGATTCCTCCGATTAGGTTTCCATTTCTTGTTACTCCTCTTCTGATCAGGAAATTTCTATTCCACCTTATGAGGATTCTGATTCAGAAGAATCCATTCCTTCTTCTTCCCCTCCTGAGGATTTTTCTTTTGGAGAAACTTTGCATACCTTAAGGGAACATTTTCATTGGGAGAGGTCAGGATTTTTCAGAATCCAAAAAGAGGCTTAGGGATTTCTTTCTTCCTCAGCATAGGCCTTTGGTTATACTTCCTGTTTTAGACATTGTTGTTTTTTTCTCAGAATCCAGCATGGCTCCTGATTCCCTGCCTTCGGCTCCTAATAAGCCAGACAGATATTACAGGGTTGCTGACTCTCACAAGTTTCTTTTTAAAAACCCTACTTCTGATCCTGAAACGATTTCTCAGGGTCCCAAGGGTGTTAAGGCTTCCACTACTAAAAATCCTACCCAATTCTGATAGAGACTCCAGGGTGCTGGATAGATGGGATAAGAAGGTTTACATGTCTGCAACCCTGGCAATCAGGGCTTAAACTGTCAATTCCATATGCTTAAATATCAGCTGCATGTCATGAGCTTACTGAAACAAAAAAAATGATGTTGATTTCTGACTGTGTGGAAAACAGAGTTACTGGATTTATTGCACTCAGCTGAACAAGTTGGAAAGCATACTTTGCAATGTGGTTTTGATTCCTTGAAGGCCTCTTGCAGGGCTGCCTTAACTGGATCTGTGATGAGAAGGCATGCTTGGCTCAAGGAGCAAAATCTGCCTGATCATGTTAAAGCAAAATTGTTGGATGCACCTCTAAAACAGGACAGTCTGTTTGGTAATAAGGCAGAAAAAGTTTTGAAAAAGATGGAAGACAAAGCTAAGTCTATGCAAACTGTAAAAGATTTCCTACAAGTGCAGCCACCCAGGTTCAGTAGGCACTGGCCTACTAAGAATTGGTCCTTTCCAGTACCGAACAGAGCCGCTCAGGCCAAACCCAGACATTCCAAAGGCTCCAGGTTTCAGTCACAAGGAGCTTACAGAACAAAACAATGGGGTGCCTCCACCTCCAAATCTGGAAGTAGCAAGGCCCCTCCCTACGGTAAACAATCTCAATGACTTTCCTCTGCCATTTCCAAGCACTTATCTTTTGGCAGACCCTTTGGGGGGGGGGAAACTAGCACTTCATGCATAAAATTGGCATCTAATTACCCAGGACAAGTGGGTCTTAAATATAGTATCCCAGGAATACAGATATCATTTCCACATGTTGCCAATTCCAAACGGATGGCCAGATTTGCCTCCAAATCAGTGGGCAGAGGCCCAGAAACAAGTAATGTCCCCTCATGGATATGGGGGCTAATTCAGCCAGTACCAGATAAGGAAAAAGGACAAGGTTTCTATTCAAGACTTTTCCTGGTACCCAGAAAAGACAAATCATGGCGTCCAATTCTGGACTTATCCATTCTAAATACTTTCCTGGACATTACAAAATTCAAAATGCTGACACTACAACAGTTATTGCCAATGCTGGGCAAAGATGCCTGGTTGGTAACTCTAGACTTAAGAGACTTACCTGCATATTCCAATCAGGGAATCTTGCAGAAGATACCTCCACTTCAAAGCAGGCTATTTGCATTATCAGTTCTCTGCACTGCCCTTTGGCTTATCTACTGCACCCAAGGCCTTCACAAAGTGCCTGGTACCAGTAATTGCTTTCTGCAGGCAAAGAAACATTCTTATTTGTCCTGATCTGGATGATTGTCTAATTCAGGCAGAAAGCAAGTACATTCTTCTACAACATCTGGCGTTTCTAAAAAGGCTTCTAACATGCCTAGGGTACACCATCAACAAAAAGAAATCACAACTGGTACCCTCTCAAATAATTACATTCCTGGGTGCAAGCTTGAATACAGCTGCCCAGATGGCTTACCTCATGCCAGACAAACAAATTCAGTTGATGACATACTTCAAACAAGAGGCCACAAAAACCCAGCTATCTGCAAGACAAATTCTGCAGGAGTTGGGGTTCATGGCCTCCTGCATTCTACTAATTCCATGTGCAAGACTGCATATGAGGAAACTTCAGTGGTACCTAAAAAGCTTATGGAGTTGACATTGTCACAGCCTGGAAACGACTATTCCTATCATTCCTTGCCTGCAACAGGAGTTCCTATGGTGGGCAGAGGCCCGTCACCAAAACAAGGGACTGTCATTCATTCCACCCCCTGCCACCCAAACCCTGACTACAGACGCATCATAGTATGCTTGGGGGGGCCCATCTGGCAGGGAGATGCATTCAGGACGAATGGAGCCCAATTCAAATGCACTTGCATATCAACCAGAAAGAAATGCTAGCTGTACAGAATGCTCTGACAGCCTTCAAGGACTTTATTCATCCAGGTCAACTACTGATAAAGACGGACAACACCACAGTTATGTGGTACATAAACAAGAAGGGGGGGGTACCCACTCCTACCCCCTTTACAGACTATCCATGGCCTTGTGGAACACAGCCTTGACTTACCAAATACATCTACAAGCTCAATTCCTGCCAGGAAAGCAAAATACTCTGGCAGACAAACTAAGCAGAAATCTTATGGACCCCCACGAATGGAAACTGGATCCACAAATCTTCAGCATGTTGACAGAGATGGGGGAGCCCAGACATAGATCTTTTTGCCTCTCCCCAAAATTATCAGTTGGACAAATTCTGCGCAAGAATTCATCACAAAAAAGCTTGGAAAGTGGATACTCTATCTTTCAACTGGAAAAACCTATCAGTCTATGCCTTTCCCCCTCTGCCTCTGCTCTCCAAGGTTTTACTAAAAGTCAGACAGGAAAAACCAAAAATGATTGCTCCAGACTGGCCTCGACAACACTGGTACCCCTTTCCTGCGCAATATGTCACACCTACCTCTGTGGTACCTGTCTTGGACACCTTGTCTACTGTGTCAGCAGAACTATCAAATTCTGCACACTCTGCTCCAAACTCTGAATCTTGCAGCATGGCTAATCAGCTAACTTCACCAGTCACACCCCTCAGTAAATCTGTGATGGATGTCCTTTTGGAGGCTAGAAAGCCTAGTACTAGAAAATCGTATGCTGATAAATGGAAAAGATTCTGTGCCTGGAAACAAGCACAAGGAATAAACACAGCAATGCCCAATATTCCTCAGATTCTGAAATATTTAACTGAGATGCTTCATACAGGCCTATCCTTTTCTTCCATAAATATCCATGCCTCTGCCATTTCGGCTCATTACAACACAGGGCCTCCTCTCTTTTCTCATCCACTGCTAAAGCAGTACCTCAGAGGGACCATAAATTTGAGACCTCCCAGGAGAGCACCAACCCGGGCATGGGACTTCAGTTTTGTGCTGGAAAAAACTCACCCTACCTCCTTTTGAACCAGCTGCTACTGCAGACATAAAATTTCTCTCTTGGAAGACCACTTTTCTTTTAGCAGTCACTTCAGCTAGAGGGATTTCAGAACTACAGGCTCTCATGGCAGTGGAGCCTTTCATTATCTTCTATCCGGACAGGATGGCCCTCAGGACCAATCCATTCTTTATGCCTAAGGTGGTATCCAGTGTGTCTCTTAATCAGAGCATTCATCTGCCAACTCTTTTCCCAAATCCACAGAACAAGGGGGAAGAGTATTCTGCTTTCATTGGATGTACACAGACAACTAAGATTCTGTTTGAACAGGACAAAATCTCTAAGAAAATCTGAGCAATTACTGGTGGCATTTGCTGCAGGGGCAGAGGGAAAGGCTGTTTCAAAGCAGACTATTTCATAATGGATAAGCCATTGTATTAGTTTCTGCTACATGCACCATGGTAAACCTGTCCCCAAGGGGATCAGATCCCATTCCACCAGAGCTGCATCTACTTCTGCAGCTTTTCTCAGAGGGGTTCCTGCCAGAGATATTCTAGAAGCTGCTACTTGGAGCTCAGTTCATACGTTCACCAAACATTACCATTTACCTTTCTTTTCTAAATCCCAGAGCAGGCTTTGCCACTGCTGTCCGGCAGGGCCTTATAGCTGCTCCTAATGCTGTATAATTCCATCCTCTCAACCATAGCTTTGGGATTCTACCCAAATGTAATGACTGCAACAGTGAAACACGAAGAACATAGTATAGTTGTGTACACTTACCATAAATGTAGATGTTGGAGTGTATTCACTGTTGCAGTCCTGGTTACCCACCCGCCAGCCCCCTTTTTCTCTCTTATTATACCTCTTCTTTCTTTTACTATGCTCAAAAGCCTTTTTGGTGTATTTGCTTTTAGTTGGAGGTACATTTTTTGTGTTCTAAATTACGTGTGTGTGTGTGTGTGTGTGTGTGTGTGTGTGTGTGTGTGTGTGTGTGTGTGTATATATATATATATATATATATATATATAATGTATATGTGTGTGTATATGTGTGTGTGTGTGTGTGTGTGTATATATATATATATATCTATATATATATATATATAGATATATATATATATATATATATATATAATATTCTTTGCTCCCCATTTGGGGGGCACCTGACATCTGGGGCAAGAAAAACTGATTAAAATGGCATCGGCTACATGTTTTATACCCCTGACGACCTAAGGTCATGGAAGAAGAGACCGCAACCGACGCAGGACCCAAGACTTCGTTATTCAGGCCGACTGAGGGCAACCTGTCAGCAGATTACTCAAATGTAATGACTGCAACAGTGAATACAGTCAAACATCTACATTTGATGGACCATTTAATTGTGGCCTTTGCCCAGGGTACAAAGGGTAAGCTGATTTAAGCAAAATATAAAGTTTCTGTTGTGAAAGAAAGGGAAGTTTTTCTAGAATCTGGTTAGCACACAATCCACTAGAGCTGCCTCTGTTTCAGCAGCCATTAAGCATGTCTTGTGCCAGAGCATTTGTTAGTTGGCCACGTAATCATCAGTTTGTACTTGTTTGGGGTGCCGCAGTCTAGGAGTAGAGCAAGATTCTAGGAGGCTTTTCTTCAAGGACTTCTGTGAAGATGCTTCTTGAGGCAACTGACCCCAAATGGTCTTGCTTTCTGTTATCATTGTGATATGAGAGTTTTTCCATGCGTCAGGAATTCTACTGTAGCAGTGATCCAGACACAGAACATAATAGAACTGTGTGAGAACTGGCAATAACAGTAGATGTTTAAGCAGAAACACTGTTTCAGTACATACTCCCACTCATCTTAATCGCTCTTTTTTTTCCTTTTCAGGTCACTGGTTTGTAGGGTCTCCTGGGAGAAGAGATGGTACTGCTGAGGATTTAAGTGTAGGTTGTCCTAATCCTTCCTCTTTTCTGCTTCAAACACTAGCACATCATAGGCAAGGTCTTACCGAGTGGGCTCTTTCATGAATGGAACTTAACCTCCCACTTTTTTTATTGTAACAAGATTGTGCAGACAGATTTCCTTTCTTGTTGGGGATACAGACTTGCTTCCTCTCATGGGAAGGAGTTTGGTCTGTGCCATTTGTACGTGCAGCTTTGGAATTAGGCTGCCTGGACAGATGAGCGTACAGCTGATTGCTAGTGTCAGAAATTGTACTGCAGCAATGATTCTACCAAACATTTGCTATTGTGATGCGATTTTACACAACTGTATTTTTATCCGCACCTAGCCTGGTGTTCCACATTTCTACTGTCTGTTTGTCTGAATCTCCTATTCCTCTGATGCCATAGAATACTAACATTTCTGTACAGATTCTTTTGAAGGTGGGAAGTGGGTGATTGGCTTTACCCTCAGCCACCACAGGAGTATCCTGTGATTTAATTAAAAAAAAAAATGTTTTGTTTCCAAGTACTCCCCTTCATGAAGTGATCATTTTTGAATAAGAGAGTAATTTCATGTGCTTTTAGGCTGTTCTTCATGTTTCACTGTTGCAGTCATTACATTTGGGTTATCTGCTTGCAGTAGCCCTCAGTCGGCCTGATTATCAAAGTCTTGGGTCCTGCGTCAGTTGCTGTCTCATCTTTCATGACATCAGGTAGTCAGGGGTATGAAGCATGCAGCCGACGCCATTACATCAGTCTTTCTTGCCGTGCAGTGCCTGAAGCAGAAGCAGTTCGCAAGTATCGGTTGGCCGACTACTGAAATTTTCGTTTTCGAGTTTCAGAGCCGAAGTCTTCAACTAATGCTAAGTACCCCGTTGGGGGAAACTTTTTCTTGCTCTAAAAAATCGATGTCAGTAAAAGTCAAGAATTGTATTTCTTGTGGAAAGCAAATACCTCATAAAGATTTTCATTCTTACTGTATTTCTTGCCTAGGCCCTGACCACGATGTACCTTGCTGTCGGTTTTGTGCCTTATTTAAACAATGAACTATTTGTCTTCGGTATATTTATGCTTCTAAATATTTTGGTATTCTGTTCAGTTACCCAGATATGGCTTAGGTAAGCCACCCGACAACCGACATTCCGAAAAAATGCAAAGATAAAGACAGAGACAGACTGCCTAGGTCCAAAGCTGCCGACGACACTTCTCCTAAGCTAGTCGCCAGTTCGCCGGTGCTCCGGCGCTTTCGCAGCACCTGATACCCGCTACTTCAGATTTGCAGGCCTCTACTGTAACCCATTCGGAGTCCGGTATGCAGCGAGATGCTTCAAGTTTGAAACCTGTGGATGTCTCTAACTTGGATGGGTCCGGAGCCACTGTGCAGGCACCGGCTTCTGAGGGTGTATTCAGGCCTACTGACTTGAATATTAAACAGATGCCATCTTCTTCTTCAAGGCCTCAAACTCGATCCATGCCTAGCAAATCGATGCCCAGACCGCATGGTCAGGCCTCTATGCTTAAAAAAACAAGTTATAAGAATGGCTGAAGACCTTATTACTTTAATCAGTGAAAGCCAACCTTCCCCCTCTAAGAGATCTAGGACTGAATTTGCTTATGATTCTTCTGATCAGGATTCTGAAATTTATGTTTCCTCTGATGACCAGGATTTACCCTTATCTACCTATGAGGATTCTGATGCAGAGGACTCTATTCCCTCTGCTTCCCCTCCAGAGGATTTCTCTTTTGGTGAAACCTTGCATACTCATTGGGGGCATTTTTGCTGGGAAAGCCAGGATTACTCTGATTTTGAGGCTTAGGGATTTCTTACCTCTGCCCCAACACAGGCCTTTAGCTATCCCCCCTGTACTGGACATTGTTGATTATGCCTTTTCGGAATCTAGCTTGGCCCCTGACTCTTTACCTCCTGCTCCCAGAAAACCAGATAGATATTACAGGTTTCCTGACTCTCACAAGTTCCTCTTTAAAAATCCTATTGCGGATCCTGAGACCATTTCACAAGGACCCAAGGGCATTAAGGCTACTACTGCCAAAAATCCTACCCCCTCTGATAGAGATTCCAGGGCGCTGGATAGATGGGGCAAAAAGGTTTACACTCCTGCAACCTTGGCCATTAGGGCCTTAAACTGCCAGTTTCATATGTTAAAGTATCAGCAGCATGTTATTGGATTGCTTAAACAGAAAATGATGTTGATTCCTGACTGTGCTGAAAATAAAGATTTACAGGATTTAATGCATTCTGCTGAACAAGTTTAAAAACATACTTTGCAATGTGGTTTTGATTCACTAGAGGCATCTTGCAGGGCTGCTGTCGCTGGGTCTGTACTTAAGGCACGCTTGGCTTAAGGAGCAGTCTTTGCCAGATCATGCTAAAGCTAAATTGCTGGATGCTCCCTTAAACCAGGCCCGCCTATGTGGCAACAGAGCAGTAGTAGTACTTAAAAAGACGGAGGAAAAAGCTAAATCTGTGCAAACTGTTAGAGTTCCTGCAAGTACAGCCTCCAAGATTTAGTAGGCATTGGCCCTCTAAGAATTGGTCCTTTCCTGCTTCAGTCACAAGTTATACACAGGACTAAGCACTGGATAGGCCATTGCATTCATTTCTGCTATAAGCACCATGGAAAACCTATCCCACAGGGGATAAGACCACATTCAACCAGGGCTGCATCTACCTCTCCAGCCTTTCTCAGAGGTGTCCCTACCAGGGACATCCTAGAAACTGCTACCTGGAGTTCTGTACATACCTTCACCAAGCATTACCATTTGCCAATTTTCTCTAATCCAGAGCTGGCTTTGCCACTGCAGTCTTGTAGTGCCTTATAGCTGGTCCTAATGCTACCTTATTTCCTCCTCCCATCCTTAGCTTTGGGAACCTACCCAAATGTGATGACTGCAGCAGTGAAACATGAAGAACAAAGTACAGTTGTGTACACTTACCACAAATGTAGATGTTAGAGTGTATTCACTGTTGCAGTCCTGGTTACCCTCCCTCCAGCCCCCTGACTTCTTTTGGCTATACCTCTATTCCTTTTTACTATGCTTAAAGCTTTTTGGTGTATTTGCTTTTTTGTTGGAGGTGTAACCTTGTATATGTATTTAATTGCTTCCCATTTACGGGGGCACCTGACATCTGGGGCAAGAAAAACTGATATAATGGCGTCGGCTGCATGCTTTTATACCCCTGACTACCTGACGTCATGGAAGATGAGACAGCAACCGACGCAGGACCCAAGACTTAGATATTCAGGCTGACTGAGGGCTACTGCAAGCAGATAACCCAAATGTGATGACTGCAACAGTGAATACACTTGGACATCTACATTTATGGTAATGTACACAACTGTACTTTACCTGCCCCTCCCAGCTCAACTTTTCTTTGTCATTTGTGAACCATTTAACTCTCAGAACTGCCTTTACCTTTCTACGTGTTGCTTTATATATCTTTTCATCTGGAGCTGTTTTTACTTTGTGAAACCCTCAGCTTGTCATTGATGATGTAATGCCCTTTGCTAGATGAACCTTTCCTCAGTAGGTCAGCAACTCGCATGCCTCCCTCCCACAACATTATATGTGATGTTGTCATATTTCCCCTTCATTCTTAACTGGTGGGTTCTGAACCGATCTTGTGTTCCATCTCGACTGTTTTTAAAAGCTTGAGGTCTTACACTGGCTCGTGGCTGTATCCCTGTACCATCATGCCTAGGAAAGCTGTCCAGATCTTTTTAGGCACTAAACAGGTCAGGTGCTTCCATTTTGGCTATGACTAAATTGATTATTTTTTTCTTCTAATTATTAATATAGTTGCTGTTTTTTGGCTGTTAGTGATTAGTGTTTAAGTAGTTTTCTCTCAGTTTGAGAGTTCGCTCTTCTGTTCTGTTTCTGGCTGTCATTTTTTTTCTTTGACAGGCCTATGTCACTCCCTATCCCAACTTAAATTTTTAGTGTAAATTTTGTGTGTTACAGCCGCGGTGGTGCAGCGGTAGCGTTGTTGCCTCACAGCAAGAGGTTCTCCCGTTCGATTCTCGGCTAGAGTGTGTGGAGTCTGCATGTCCTCCCCGCGGTTAGGTGGGCGTTCGAAAGACATGCGTAAATGGGCGTGCCTTTGCTGAAGGTTGAACGTCTATCTGGCACCTCGGCGTTCGTGAAAATCTACTGCCAATCATTAGCGGACCGGAGTTGTGCTGCGGCGACCCCTAACTAGGAAAAGCCGAAAGACAACAACTGAATTAAATGTTGTTCCTGTTACTTCTTTCTAACTAAAATGGCAGCTCATTTAAGTTAGAGGGCAGATGCAGGAAGTGCATTCTTCATCGACATTTGCACTTAGATCGCTGAATTGTCTGACCCATTTTACTAGGTTGCAGAGAGATCTGAAAGTGCTAGGAGATTCTTAACAAGGCTCAGTAGATGCAGGGATTTCGGACAAGGTTTCCTCTCAGCTCTCCACCTTAAACTCTGTGGTTAATTCCTCCATAAGGCTTATTTCCTATGCAGCAGATGGAGTAAACAGGGCAGCGGGTTCAGGAATTTCCCTGAGGGAGACGTTCCTGGATGCGCTTGTGTGACTTTGCGGAGCCTTTTAAGTCTACCTTTGTTAGTGCCCCCTTCATGGCTCATTCCTCTTCGGGCCAAAAGTTAAGGACACACTCATCAGGTGTGAGCAAGAAGGAAAAACTCTCTCTGCTGTAGGAGTCAGTTTTTCTCTACCTTCTAGTTCTTACCCAAAAGGTCAAAGGGGAGGAAAGATGTGGTTCTGAAAATCCCAGACAGCTTTTCAGGACATTCTCCTAGGGGTAGAGGGGGAAGAAGTAATGGGAGATGCCATCCACGCAGCAGAGGGGGTCTGCAAAATTAGGGTGAAAGGGATTCATTTTGTTGTAGGCCCTTTCGGCACTCTTGAAGGCCTGTCCATCTCTGGAGGCAGTCTGAGGTATCTTAGCTTTGTACCCAGAAGCCTGGCTAGAAATAACAAAAGGCAAATGGGTACAAAGCATCGTATCCAGAAGCTACTTTATACCCTTTTGTCCCTGTCCCAAACAAAGAACACCCCAGACAATTCCACCCAGTCAAAGTGAACAAGCAACTCAAGAAGTTCAAAAGTTACTAGACAAAAGTCATGCAAACGGTCTCTGCAGACCAAAAAGGATCCAGAACTTACTCAAGGTTCTTTTTAGTTCCAAAGAAAACGGGACTGGAGACCGAGACCCGTACTGGATCTTAGCAGATTAAACAAATCCGTAAGGAAAACAAAGTTCAGGATGGTAATGCAGTCAGTAATCCCCTTTCTGGGAGCTGACAATTGGATGTGCTCTGTAGACTTCCAGAATGTGTACTACCACACAAAAATGGACAGGCCATGCAGGAGGCATCTGCGCTTTCAGCTCGGAGCCAGTCACTACCCTTTTCGAGCTCTTCCTTTTGGTTTCACTACAGCCCCCGGTGTTAGTGTATGGCAGTCATCGCAGCTCATTTGAGACATCTAGGATTCTGAGTGTTTCCGTATATAGACTGGTTTCTAACCACCACCACAGAGTTTCTACTGATAAAGCAAGAGACACCACATTACAGCTCTGCACTCAGCTAGGAATCACGATAAATTACGAAAAATGTGTAGTGTTGCCATCTTAGCATATTGTTTTTTATAGGAGCAGATCTAAATACAACAAGGATGGCAAAACTTCTCCTAGAAAGAGCTCAAGTACTGCAACATCATGTTTCCCACCTTCTTTCCAGGAAAAGAGTACAGGCTAGAACAGTCCTGAAAATCTTGGGAACCATGACAGCAACAATAAGCTTAGTTCCATTGGCATGCCTGCACATGAGAATTCTGCAATGGCTGCTGTTCATTCAGTGGCCATTACAAGAACTACCCATGTCCCACTAAATTCTGATAACGAAATCCTGCAAGAAAGACCTTCACTGGTGGCTTCACTCCACTCATGTGACCTTAGGTCAACTTTTTGTTCTTCCACAACCTTTAGCCATAGTGGCAAGAGAGGGTGTGTGTGTGTGGGGGCGGGCATTATCTGGGAAGGACAGTCCAACGAACTTGACAGGATCATGAGGCCCATTTGCACATCAATATCCTAGAGGTGATAGCGGTGTTTTTGGCGTTCCAGGCACTTCAGGACTCTCTTCCGGTGGGAACTGTTGCAGTACAGACGGACAACATGTCGGTTGTTTAGTATGTAAACAAACAAGGAGGAGCCAGGTCCTACCCCTTTTGTCGAGAGGCCCTGAGAGTATGGCAATGGGCAACCAGCTCCCAGTGCTTTCTGATAGCAATGCACATCCTGGGGAAATCCAGCGTGATAGCAGACAAACTCGGCAGAGCAATTCTGATGCCTCACATGTGGTCCCTGAAACTAGAAGTAGCGGAGACGATTTTCCGCAAATAAGGCCAGCCTTGCTGTGATCTTTTTGCTGCGTCCATGAATGCCAAATGCAGCAGCTATTTTGCCCTAATCGCCCCTTTGGGGGAAGTCACCAAGGGATGCAGTTGTACACGATTGGCCCTCTGGTCTCCTCTATACCCCCCTTTCCCTTGGTACCGAGGTTCTTCGGAAAGCAAGCTCATTGGGAAGCATTTTGATTCTCGTCGCCCTATGCTGGCCTTGTCAAATCTGGTTCCCTTTCCTTTGGCCTCATCTCCAGGAGGAGCCGTGGGTTCTGGACCTTTTGACTTGTGTGTCAAGCATGCTCCACTCCTCTCTTCAAACCCTCAAATTGACAGCTTGGCTGCTCAGATTCCAAATATAGCCAGGCTCCTTAATCTTTCTTCATCTGTGAAGTATATCTTGATCTTGTCCCATAAGGCTTCAATGAGGAGATTGTACATGAGTAAATAGAAAAGATTTTCTTCTTGGGCATTAAGTAACCACATTGATCCCTTTTCTGCTCCCATAGGTTCCATTCTAGAATTTTTGACAAAACTGTTTAATGAAGGTGCAGCTACCATTCGACTTTAGTTGGCAGAAATATCTGATTTTCATGTAAGTGATTTGGCCCAGAGTCTGATGTCTCCCAAACTATGCAAAGCTTTTCTAAAGGGCACTTTTTTATTAAGACCCTTTTACCACCATGGGACCTAAACTTTGTTCTATCCTGTTTGAATCTCCCTCCCTTTGAACATGCATCATCCTGTGATCTAAAGTTCTTGACATGGAAAACAATTCTTTTGATTGTCGTCACTTCTGCTAGAAGTTGCAAGCTTTATTGATATAGCCCCCCCCCCCCACCTTACATGCTTTTCCACTAAGACAATCTCTCTCCGAACAAACCCATCCTTCTTACCAAATGTATGCTCAGAGTATAATTTAAAACCATCCATAGAACTACCAGTGTTTTTTTTCTAACTATGGCAACAGTGCAGAATATGCGCTACATCAACTGGACATACGTAGACAATTACGCTTCTACTTGTATAGGACAAAGGAATTCAGAAAATCTGACCAATTATTTGTTTCCTTTTCAGAATCTAAAAAATGTGCCCCTGTATCTAAAGGTCACACTTTCAAAATGGCTATCAGATTGCATTACCTTTATATACAGATCTCACAGCAAAGATCTACCCTTTAAAGTTAAAGGTAATTTTACGAGAGCCATAGCAGCTTCGTTTGCCTTTTGGGCTAGACTACCAGTTGACACCATTTGTGCTGCTGCAACATGGGCAAGGGCTTATACTTTTATCACTCATTGCAAAGTGGATTTGTCCTCCAGGAACAGCGCCTCTTTTGGGTCTCCTGTTCTGGAGAATATTCTCCCGTGAGCCGTCCAAGAATGTTGGTACTAGGGACACGCTGTCCTACCAGTTAAGAATGAAGGTGAGATGGACAACACACATGGAACGTTATGGTGTGTACATAACTTCTTTTTTTACTGGGCAGAGTGTTTGGTCATTGAAGGCAGAAACCAACTAAATTTACATGTGTATTCCAGTTTCCCTTGACCTTGTCCTTCCTGGGTGGCTTCTGATTCACTTGGCTGGCTTTATAGATAGAAACCCATTTGGTGTTTGGAGTTTCTTTTATGAAGAATGGAGGGTGGGTCCACTTCAAGAGAAATCTGACTCCACCGACTGAAGCAAATGAGCTGATTGCAGATGGAAAGTAATCCACACAAGAGAACATTGAATCTGTCATTGAAGGCATCCTACCCTTTGCTTTCCCACTAAAGGACTTTTCATTTGGAATACCTTTCATAACCTGAAAGAAAACATTCACTTTGAATCCAGGGAGTATTGTGAAGCCAAATAGACGTATAGGGCGTTCTAGGGTCTCCTTTGAATATAAGTCATTAGCTATTCCTGTAGAGCTAGATGCCTTGGAAGATGTTACAAAACTCATCATTGGATTCTGACCCCCCCCCCCTTTCCCCTCTTAGGAAGGCTAATAATTTTAAGTCAAACTCCTGTAAGTTTTTGTATAGAAATCATTTGAATGACCCAGACTTTTTGTCACTGGATCCTGTCGAGGGACCTGTCTTGGCTCCAACTATGAACCATATCCCAAATAACTGGTAAGACCCCTTAATTTCTTAAGGTAGTTTGTACTGCTGCTTCACTGAGCTTCATGATTTTAAATTGGCAGCCTTGCATGTTATCTTATCAATGAGTACAAAGCAGCTGCACTACAGAAAAACAAAATTAAAATATGACAAAGATGCCAGATTTAAAAATAAAAAAAAAAAATATGCACCATGCCTCCAGTGGAGAACAGCTTAGATACCCACACTAACACTTCTGCCTCTGTTCAGTGGAAAACAAAACATATTTAATGCTTTTACAATAAAATCACGGATTTAATCTTGTGGTGGTGATGCTGTGGTAGCATTGTCGCCTCACAGTATAACGTTGCCCTGTTCAATTCTCAGCGAAAGCGTCTTCTGTGTGGAGACATGTGTGAATGGGCGTATCTTCGTTGAAGGTTGTGCGTCAGGGCTGGCAACTCAGTACGTAAAAATCTACTGCCAATCATTAGCGGACCGGAGTTCCGCTGTGGCGACCCCTAACCGGGAAAAGCCGAAAGATACAACAACCATTTTAAATATTTCCAATTTCCCCATTCAGTCATCCGAGCTTTAAAGTGTTAAAGCAATTTTTGTGTGTGTGTGGAAAAAAAAATATGCATACACATATACATACATACACACGCACACACACACACACACGTGTTTGTGTTTGTATATATGTATGTGTGTGTGTGTGTGTGTGTATATATATATATATATATATATATATATGAATGTATCACAAAATACCATCATACTGGGAGACTTCAACTACCCAAACATAGATTGGGTACATTATTCTAGCCCTAATACCCTAGCCCAAAGGTTCCTGGAATTCATAAATTCAAATGCACTGGAACAATTAGTCACCTCTCCCACTAGGGGAGATAATATACTAGACCTGATCATCACAAACATGGGGACAAAATGCTCCACACCGGAAGTATACCCCTCACTAGTGAGATCTGACCACAAACTAATCACCCTGGATATACATATCCCACCTCCACCCCCAGCACAAAAGACCACAGTGAAAAATTTCTCAAAAGCAGACTTCACTCTTCTTAAGACTGAGATGGTATCCTTTAAGCCCACTGTGCCAGTGGATACCACATCCCACAATGCCGAATCCTTCACAAATGCTTTCTATAGACATCTCCAAGAATGCATGGATCATGCAATCCCAAACAAATCCAAGTCCCACTCCACCAAAGGTAAGCATCCTGTCTGGTGGACCTCAGCCATAAACAAATTGTATAACAAGAGAAGGAAGCTACTGCACGTCAGAGCAAAATCCCATGAAGGGAAGACATCTCTGATCAACATTAGCAGAAAACTACGTTCTCTCATAAAAACATCCAAGGCCAACTTTGAGAGAAAAATCACTA
>NC_056725.1:1020539294-1020684294 GCF_019279795.1 Protopterus annectens
TTGGGAAGCGGGTATTCAGTTCAGTGACCTTCTCAGTAAGGTCTCTGAACTACATGGCACATGTTATCAGGATGCAGGGCGATCTTATTAAAGAATACGCTGCTTCCCCCCCGGAGTCGATGTCGGCAGAGGACAAGCAATTGTACTCCACTCGTATGGCCACTCTGAGATCTGTTTCTAATACCTCCATGCAGCTGTTGTCTCACGCAACTAAGGGAGCCGCTAGAGCTAGCGGAGCGGGCCTAGTTATGACATTGTGACTTCACGGAGCCCTTTAAGGCGTCCTTTGCGAGTTTGCGAATGCCCCCTTTGATGGTTCTGCTTTGTTTGGCAAGACCGTTCGCGAGACACTTGTCCAGAGGTTGAAGGACAGGAAGACATTGTCTGCCGTCTGAGTCCGCTTCTCTGCTCCCCAGAGGTCCTTTTCCAAGAACCAAAAGGGACAGAAGAAGATGTGGTTCCAGAAATCACAACATTCCCAACCTGCTCCGGACAACCAGTCCTTCCGTGGCAGTCGAGGACAGGGAGGACGCCGCCCTAGAGGCAGAGGGGCACCGAGAAATTTTGGGTCCAGAGAATCCTTCTCTGATCCGGCCCACGCAACAGCCCTAAAGGGTTGCCTGACTGCTCCACTCTGCAGGCAGTCGGGGGGGCGCTTCTCGAGGCATCTGGCGGCATGGGAGTCCATTACGTCAGACCGCTGGGTGCTTCGGATTATATCCAGAGGTTACAAAATCCCTATGCTTCATGTTCCCAGACTCAAGAACCTCCCCGATGTACCGCCCGATCAGAGGGAGGCTGCAGCCGCGGAAATCCAGCAGCTGCTAGAAAAAAGGGCCATCCAACCCGTCCCCCCAGACCAGCTCGGATTATGGTTTTACTCAAGGTTCTTTCTGGTGCCAAAAAAGACGGAGGACCTGAGACCAATTCTAGACCTCTCCCTCTTGAACCTGTCGGTAACCAAGGAGAAATTCCGATTGGTCACTCTTCAGTCCATTCTCCCCCTGTTGCAGGAGAATGACTGGATGTGCTCAATAGACCTCAAGGATGCGTACTACCACATCTTAATGGACAGACGATCCAGGAGGTTTCTCCGCTTCCGGCTGGGAGCCAGCCACTATCATTTCAGGGTCCTTCCCTTTGGCCTTACCACAGCCCCCAGGGTGTTCACCAAAGTTTTAGCAGTGATAGTGGCCCACCTGAGACTTCAGGGAATACAGGTCTTCCCGTACCTGGACGACTGGCTCCTGACCGCCCCAGCAAGGCATCTACTCTGCTCAGCCAGAGATTTTTTTCTTCGCCTAGCCCCTCCCCAGTTAGGCATCACGATCAACATGGACAAATCCTCCCTTGCTCCGACGCAAGTGATATTCATAGGGGCCAGGTTAGATACAAGAAGTCTACGAGCCTACCTCACTTCGGAACGACTACAGAATGTCAGTTTATATGTGTGGGCCATCCTCCAATCAGAAGCTCCACCCACGGAATTGGTCCTGAGGGCACTGGGCTGTATGGCAGCGGCAATTACACTCCTTCCGTGCGCTTGCCTAAACATGAGGGTACTACAGTGGACCCTTCAAGTACAATGGTCCTTCCAGCTTCTTCCTCTCAATCACCCTGTCTCCGTCAGCAAGGCTTGCAGGAGGGCCCTGTTATGGTGGTTTCATTCCCCAGACCTCCATACAGGTCGCCCCTTCTGCGCTCCACCTCCCTCGTCACGGTGACCACGGATGCTTCTCGCCTCGGGTGGGGGAGCATTGCTCAGGCAGAACAGTCCAAGGCACTTGGAACGACTCAGAGACCTCCCTGCATATCAATGTTCTGGAGATGAGGGCAGTGCTGTTGGCGTTGCAAGCACTTCACAACCTTCTTCCCGTCGGAACTATTGTGATACAGATGGACAACATTTCAGTTGTCTGGTATATCAACAAACAGGGGGGAACCAGGTCTTATCCTCTCTTCCGAGAGGCCATGAGAGTGTGGAAATAGGCGGTCTCCACCAACCGCTTTCTGATCGCAACGCACATTCCGGGACGGTCCAACATTCTGGCGGACAAACTCAGCCGCACTATTCTTTCCCCTTACGAGTGGTCTCTCAACTCCCGAGTAGCGAAGCGGATTTTTGCAAAATGGGGGCAACCCTGTTGCGATCTTTTTGCCTCTCCCTCAAATACGAAATGCGACAACTTCTTCACCCTGATTCCCCCACCAGGGGAAGCCCCGAGAGATGCTCTAGTGCATGCTTGGCCGCCCGGTCTACTTTATGCCTATCCTCCTCTACCCCTGATGCTAAAGATGTTACAGAAAGCCTCTCGGTTGGGGAGCAAGATGATCCTCATTGCCCCATTCTGGCCTCGACAAACTTGGTTCCCTTACCTGTGGTCTCACTTGGTGAATCCTCACTGGATTCTGGATCCCAGCCCGGATCTGATCTCCCACCCATCAGGCTTTCCGACCCCGAATCTGGACAGCCTGAAGCTGACTGCTTTGCTGCTCCAGTTCCACTCTTAATTAGGACTTCCGGTATCTCCTCACCAGTCAAAGCCATCTTGGTGGCAGCACATAAACCTTCCACCAGGAAGATTTACCGCAGTAAATGGAAGCGCTTCTCCGTCTGGGCGGAACATCATAATTTGGACCCCTTCACTGCTCCGCTAACGTACGTTTTGGACTTCCTTACCGGGCTTTTTCAGCAAGGGGCTTGCTGTTCGACAGTCAAGGTACAATTGGCAGCCATCTCCCATTATCATGTAGGACATGAGACAGGTCCTTTGATGTCAGCTAAACTATGTAAAACCTTTCTCAAGGGTACTTTTCTGCTCAGGCCCCCTATCAAAGAAGCCATACCCCCTTGGGACCTATCGCTAGCTCTTCAGGCCTTGACTGCTTCCCCCTTTGAACCAGCTGCCTTGGCTGATCTTAAATACCTGTCTTGGAAAACAGCAATCCTGGTAGCCATCACTTCTGCGAAATGAGTTTCGGAACTTCAAGCTCTTTCCGTAAACCCCCCTTACTTGGTTTTTCATCAGGATAGAGTGTACCTTAGGACCAGTCCATCCTTTCTACCTAAGGTGGCCTCAGAAACCAATATCAATCGGTCCATCAGTCTTCCTGTTTTCTTCCCTAATTATCAAAATAAAGGAGAATACAAGCTGCATTCGTTAGATGTGCACAGGCAGCTGCGTTTCTATATTCATAGGACTGCTGGTCACAGACAATCTGATCAGCTGTTCATTTCCTTTGCCAAGTTCAATTTAGGTAAAGCCGTTTCGAAGGTCACCTTATCACACTGGATTTCCCAATGTATCCTTCTAGCTTATGAGGCTTCTGGGAGGCCTGCACCTCAAAGGGTCTGTGCACACTCCACTCACTCCATATCTACTTCTACTGCTTTCAGATCTAGAGTCCCCTTGGATGATATTTGCTCGGCAGCCACTTGGGCCTCATCTCATACCTTTATTAACCACTACAAACTGGACGTCACTTCCAGAGGAAGAGCATCCTTTGGCTCCGCAGTGCTCCGGAACATCCTTCCATGATGGCCGCCCAAGATTCAGCTCTGTCCCACAGGTTGCTGACAAATGAAGTCCCTACTCCAGATTAAGAAGTTATGTACTCACCATAACGTTCCATCTGAGTAGGTGGCTTCATTTGTCTGCAACCATCCCCCCTTCCTTCCCCTTGGCCTTCAGAAGAGTTAGATGGTGATATTATTCTTGCCTTTTCCTGTTAGGATACCTTTTCAGGTATATAGGAGGGCAAACTTGATCTGAGGTCAATTGGGGTTGGCAGGTGATTATGGGTGAGGGGAGGAACCAGGAGCTCGGATCCATAGCTGTATAAATAGTTGCCGGCTCGGATCCGATATCTGATCCAAGACCCACAGGTTGCAGACAAATGAAGCCATCTACTCAGATGGAACGTTATGGTGAGTACATAACTTCTTAATTTTTAACATTTATAGTAACTGTGGTGCATCATTTTAAATGTTTCCTCCCTCTATCCCACTTCTCCTTTCCATGTTCTTTGTATTTTTCTTCCTGGTCTTTGGGTTGGAGTTGGCATCCTTATCTCTTGGTCTTGCCTTATGCGGGTGTTTTCCCAGGGAATTGAAATAGTGTTACTTTGGGCAGGTCTTAGTCAGTGGTGGATGTTCCACCTGTTCCATTAGGTTCAGAGCTTTAACCCATAGCTGTTGATTGGGCAAAAAAAAAAAAAATCAGAAGGTATCTGTCAGTGCACTGTTTTATATAGCTTGCACATGTCTGGTGGAAGGGCTTCTGATAAAGCACTTGGACTGTGGAAGTATGTTCTTCTGTCAGGTTTCATGTAGACAGGATATTTCTAAGAAATGAGGACTGTAACACTGAGTCTAATACCACTTTTAGGGTAAATTCCTAATACAGTTTACTATCTGCTTTTTTTCTCAATCGAGACCTAAAAGTAAGTCATAACTATATATCTGAAGTAGTTGACTTCATTCATTCTGCACATATGGGTATACGGATCCGATTCGGCAAAACTTTTCAAGCATCAGCTCCGAGCTCCAAGATCCTCCCTTACCTATATTACATCACTTCCTCCTATCTAGCCCCAGATCTCGTTTGCCGCTCTAAGAGTCAGCATCGTGGTCTCTGAGCTCTAAGCAAAGTGGTAAGGTTTTTTGGTCTTTTTGTGATAGTTGAGTGCGAGTACCTTTCCCTTTTTCCTCCCTTCGCGTTTGGTCGTCGTGTTGTAAAAAAAAAAAAAAAAAAAAGTTTTAAGTGTTTTGTTTGTGATACTGGTTTCCCGCCTAGGCCCCATCCCTGTTTGTATGTGTGTGTGTGTGTGTGTGTGTGAACGGGGCGTTAGGGCTTTTACTGTCTCTACTATGGCCAAAACAGCCTAAGGTTCTATTTAAGAAGTGCACAGTGTGGTCATACGCTCTCACCAGCCGATGGCCACACTCTGTGTGTTCTATGTTTAGGGGTCGCCCATTTGTCTGCATCCTGCGACATTTGTTCAGGCTTTAACCCTACGGCGTTGAAGGATCGTCGGGCTAAGTTTGCGGCTAAGGGTCTGCTACCAGCTTCTGCCCTGGAGTCTGCCTCAGTTTCCTCCCCAGCCATTGACAGTGTGCAGGCAGGGACCCAACCTCCCACCAGGCCTGCTTCATCGGAGTCATCACAGAGAGGTAGAGACAGAAGGGAGAAGGAGAAGCGCCACAAAGAGAGGGACAGGCCCAGAAAAAGATCACCTGACAAGGGAGTCTTTCTCTAGCTCCTCTTCAAAGGCACCCAGGTCTCGTTTTCCTCAGCTCCGCTCTCCCCATTTCTCACCGGAGCCGACGAAGTCATCGGAGCCGAGGCACTCCCCTCAGATCTGGCCCAGACCCGAGTCAGTCGCTTCCTCCAGGTCGACTTGGAGTGTCTCCGACCTTGGTATGGACAGGCTGATGAGGTTCATCCAGAGCCAGATTCAGATGGGGGTCTTACCAGGGCCCTCGCCCATTGAAGAGGGTCCTTCTTCAACTATGTTCCACTCTATTGCTCCTTCTCCGATCCGACCCAACGCTTCGGGGTTCTCTGGTCCGAGACCTTTCGGAGCTGTTGGGTCAGCGCCGATGGTTCTCGTGTCCTCGACGCTGGCTGTTACCTTGAGTTCCTCGGATCCGATCTCTGATCCAGGGGACTCTCGGAGCCGTGGTCGGGGAGTCGGACCCGAGGGTCGAGATCTCGCTCTTTCAGATCCCATCCTCGGTGCTCGGACTACCCCGCCGTCTGCTCCGATCCCTGCTACAATGTCAGGGAGAGCCTCATCCTTACCTTATACGGAGGTGTTCTCTCCATCGGTATTCAGGGCAGTGGAAAGGGTTCCCTCTCAGGGGTTGAGACCACAGCTCACCTGCTCGGATCCTACCCAGACCCTTCTGATTTTGGATTCTGCTCCCATTACCCTGTCTCAGGGACAGCCCGTGCCAAAGCAACCCCAGGTTGTTCCCCTCATGGAACCCCCGGAGGCTTACGAATCCTCTCCAGAGAGTCCCACTGAAGAGGAACCTCGTAAGTGTAAGAGGAGGCACTTGTACTCCCCTGAGTCTATTACCACTGATACGGACTTGGATGAAGGAGAGGGTTCCCCCAGATCACCTACCGAGGACGTCTTGTTCGGAGACATTATGGAGATCCTCCGCCAAAGAGGAGGTTGGTCAGCCCCCAAACCCTCTACGGATGAGTCCGTATTCCTGGAGGCCTTTGGCACGGGCCCATCTACTTCCTGTGTCTCCCCTCCAGTGGACCCTTTGGTGGACCTCATCACCACTAGGGCATGGAAGGATCCTGACACCATAGAGCCTATACCCAAAAGGCCAGACAAAATTCTTTCCCCGCCGTCAGACAGGTAGGCATGGTCCAAAGGAGCCCCAGTAGACACTTTGGCGGTTGCAGCTGCCACAAAGAAGGAAGTGGCACAGGAGAATTCCTCGGTTCATCCACCAGACAGAGAGTCCAGGTCGATGGATCATTTCGTGAAGCGCATGTACTCGTCAGCGACATTTTCTATTCGTGCGCTGAATTACTTGGCACATGTTATCCGACTGCAGCGAGACCTTATATCGAAATTAACTGAGTCGCCCCCGGAGTCTCTGTCGCAACAGGACAAGCAGTCTTTCACTGCGAAGATGACTACACTGAAATCAGTGACTAATACCTTTGTGCATCTTCTCTCTCATGCTATGGAGGGAGCCGCTAGGGCTGCTGGTACAGGCGTTGCCTTGAGGCGTCACACTTGGATCAGACTGTGTCAATTTGTGGACCCCTTTAAGGCGTCTTTCATCAATGCCCCTTTCGATAGATCATCCCTCTTTGGGAAGACTGTAATGGCACACTAACCCAGAGTGAGAAGGATGGAAAGACTTTGTCAGCCGTCGGAATCTGCTTTTCTAACCCCCAGAGGTCCTATTCTAGGAACCAAAAAGGGCAAAAGAAGATGTGGTTCTGGAAATCACAGTCCTTTCATGACGCTCAGGAATATTCGTCCCCCAGAGGCAGAGGGGGACAAGACCGACGCCTTCCCAGAGACAGAGGGGGTCCCAGAAACTTCAGGTCTAGGGAACCTTTTTCCGACAGACCCACACAGCAACCCTGAGGGGTTGCCTGGCTGCTCTACTCTGGAGGCAGTCGGGGGAAGATTTTCCTTCCATCCAGCGGCATAGGAGTCCATTAATGCAGACTGCTGGGTGTTGAACATCATATCCAGAGGATATTCTATCCCCTTCATTTCATGTCCCTTAACTCCAGCACACCTTCCAGATGTTCCACCCGCTCACAGGGAGGCTGCAGCCATCGAGCCGGTCCCCCCAGATCAATCCGAATCAGGCATCTACTCCTGGTTCTTTTTAGTGCCAAAGAAGATGGGGGATCTCACACCCATTCTGGACCTGTCTATCCTCAACCTGTCGGTAGAGAAACAAAAATTCTGGATGGTCACTCTACAGGTCATTCTACCGTTTCTGAGAGAACGCGACTGGATGTGCTCGTTAGACCTATAGGACACTTACTATCACATCAAGGTCCACAGGAACTCCAGGAAATTTCTACACTTCCAGCTAGAGGCCAGTCACTTTCAATTCAGAGCCCTACCCTTTGGTCTCACCACAGCCCCCAGGGTGTTCACCAAGTTATGGCGGTCGTAGCGGCTCACCTGAGACTTCAGGGCATTCAGGTAGTCCCCTACCTGGACGACTGGCTCTTCGCTGCATCCACCAAACTTCGCTTGTGTCAGGACCTACACTACTTCCTCGGTTTGGCTTACAAGTTAGGTATCACGATCAATATCAACAAGTCCCACCTGGCTCCGGTTTAGATCATAGACTTCATCGGGGCACAGTTGGATTTGATTCAAAGATTTTTCTCACCCCAGAAAGGATAGAAAATCTCAGACTCCATGTAGCGGCGATCTTGGATCACTTTGTAGTCACAGCAACCGATGTTCTCAGGGCCCTGGGTTTGAAGGCAGCCGCAATCTCTATTCTCCCTGTTGCACGTCTTCACATGAGAGTCCTTCAGTGGAATCTAGCAGTTCAGTGGTCCTGGCTAGACCTTCCGATGAATTTCCACATCCGAATCAATCAGACATGCAGAACGTCACTCCAGTGGTGGCTTCGATCAGCGGACATTTTTGTGGGGCACAGCTTTCTAGCCCCTCCGGCTCAAGCCACGGTGACCAGAGACGCTTCCCAGCTCGTGTTGGGGGGGGGGGCACTTCCTGGGAAGAAAGGTCCAAGGCACGTGGTCCCCTCCAGAGGCCAAGCTACACATCAATGTCCTGGAGATGAGGGCAGTGCTTTTAGCGTTGAGAGCCTTCCACCCTGTCCTACCTCCGGGGACGGTAGCTATTCAATCAGACAGCATGTCTGTAGTCTAGTATATAAATAAACAGGGAAGGACCTGCTCCCCTACCCCCTTTACCGCGAGGCCATGAGGGTTTGGGAGTGGGCCATATCCACCATATCCACCAGCCGGTTTCTCATAGCAACACATATCCCGGAACGCTCCAACATTCTAGCGGACAGTTTCAGCAGGGCAATCCTTCTGCCTTACGAGTGGTCTCTGAAACAATCAGTGGCAGAGAAGATCTTCCGTGTTTCTGGTCAACCTTGCTGCGATATCTTCGCATCTCCTTCCAACGCGAAGTGCAGCAACTTCTTTGCTCTGATTCCCCCTCTGGGGGATGTCCCCAGGAACGCTCTAGTCCATGCTTGGGCTCCTGTATGCTTAACCCCCGTTACCTCTTATTCTGAAGTTCCTTCAGAGAGCTTGCTGGCTGCAGTGCAAAGTCATTCTTATACCTCCCTTCTGGCCGCGTCAAGTGTGGTTTCCCTTCCTATGGTCTCACCTGTTGGCTCCTCCATGGACTCTAGATCCATGCCCAGATCTGATTTCTCATCCGTCGGGCTTGCCCCTGCCCAGCCTGGACAGTCTCAAGCTGACGGCATGGCTGCTCCAGTTCCCATGATTAGCAGGACTCCCGGACTTTCGTCCCCTGTTAAGAATATTCTAGTAGCTTTCTTAAAGCCTCCACTAAGAAACTCTACAATAGCAAGTGGAGACGTTTTTGCGTGTGGGCCTCTCAGTGCAATCTGAACTCGTTTACAGCCCCCGTTCCGGTCATACTGGATTTTCTGGCCGATCTTTTTCGATCAGGCGCAAGTGCTTCCACCATCAAGGTTCAGCTGGCTGCCATCTCTAATTTTCATGTGGGTGAAAATAAGGTTGCTCTGGCTTCTGCTAAATTGTGTAAAGCTTTCCTGAAGGGCACTTTTTTATTGCAATCACCAGTTAAAGAAACAGTGCCCCCCCCTGGGATCTGACTTTAGTCCTTCAGGCTTTGACCTCTCCTCCTTTCGAGCCAGCCGGTTCAGTTCCGATAAAGTTTTAGTCGTGGAAGGCTGCCTTCTTGATCGCCATCACTTCAGCCAGGAGAGTTTCATAGTTGCAGGCGTTATCTTTCTTGCCCCCCTATTTGTTTTTCCACAAGGATAGGGTTTCGCTGCTTAAATTTGCCAGTCTTCTTCCCAAATTTCCAAAATAGGGGTGAACGTAAGCTTCATTTATTGGATGTCCATAGACAGCTTCGTTTTTACCTCCATAGGACTAAACCCTTCCGGAAGTCAGATCAATTGTTTATCTCTTTTTCAAAACCATTTTTGGGCAAAGCAGTTTCGAAAGTGTCCTTAGCAAGGTGGATCACTCTTTGTATTGCACAGGTTTATAAGGAAAAGGTTTATCTCCTCCTGGTGTATTGAAGGCTCATTCCACTAGAGCAGTGGCCACGTCTGCAGCTTTCTGGTCGATATCTGTGCGGCAGCGACTTAGGCCAAATCGCACACATTCATCTCTCATTATAAATTGGATCTTATTTTTAGAGGGCGAGCATCCTTTGGCTCTGCGGTGCTCAGAAATATCCTTCCATAAGGGCCTCCCAGGAATACTAGTAGCTGGGAACTCTGTCCCATATGTGCAGAATGAATGAAGTCAACTACTTCAGATAAAGAAGTTATGTTCTTACCGTAACGTTCCATCTGAGTAGTAGACTTCATTCTTCTGCACCTTCCCTCCCTCCATCCCCCTCACTCTTCAGGTTGTTCCTGTTTAGGATTGTGGTTAGGTTGCCATTTAGTGTCAGCAAACTCGATCTGGGGCTAGATAGGAGGAAGTGATGTAATATAGGTAAGGGAGGAGCTTGGAGCTCTGAGCTGATGCTTGAAAAGTTTTGCCGGCTCGGATCCGAATCGGATCCGTATACACATATGTGCAGAAGAATGAAGTCTACTACTCAGATGGAACGTTATGGTAAGAACATAACTTCTTTTTATGATCATACTGTGAAAGCATAGACTACAAATTTAGATCCAGATGTGTTTACATGTAAGTACTTTGTCACTTTTTTCATTGCTTGTAAAAAGAAAGAAAAAGCTGACCACACTGAAGTCTTATCCTTTTTTATAAAATGATGAAAATAATTTGGTGAGCGGTGGATGACTGTTTCTCTTATAAAAGCCAAATTAACCAATATGTAAGGGCTTGTTCAGCTGTGCAAACAGTTTCTGTAACTGCTAGGGCATCCCTCATTGAAATAATAGTCTGTTTACTGGATTCCCTCTGGTCATGCAGCTTCCATGTTTTCTATTGCCAGGACTACTACTGGCAAATGGAGAACTCTTGCTGGATTCCCACTTGAGAGATGATTTCTATAGCCTCAGACAGCGTCTTGTCTGTTTGTGTGTTTCTCTCTCTCACTCTCTCTCCGCGCAACCATTTTTGCCCTACTAGAATTACCAACTGACTTCATACAACCTGAAACCCAGGTATCTGAGTTTAAAGCAGCCAGTCCCCATTACTTTTCTCTGGTGCATCCTGTCATGGAAAAGCTGTTTCCTAGCAGAGTGCATCAGAAACCTAGAATTTAGCACTGGTTCATGCAAAGTCCCTGTTGTGGTCTCTTTCTTTCACTTATTGGGTGTTCATACAAAGGAACCACAGCACTTTGTTGTAGTACATTCATTTTTCCCTGGATGGGAGAGGATGAAGAAATAATTTACCCAAGAAGGGAAAGGGAATCCGATTTGAGGGATTTTATTATCTTTTTTTGTAATTCGAAAAGGAGGTGGTTTCTTTTCGTTTCTCTTGGCTGCTCATCATCTTTTGCTGTTTTGGGATCTGGCATATGATTGAGTTATGTTAAGTGTTTTTCTCTCTCAACAAAGATTGTGAGGTGTAGGAAGTTTAACAATGTTAACATGTTAGTTTTCTGCAACTCCTACCACCCTTATGTTTTTTTTTCTTTTCCCAATTTTACTGTTAAAACCCTATTGCAGTTTGTTTCTTTGCTTTGTCTACTTTTTAGTTTTTTCAAATTCTTTGGATTTCTAATACCATGACAGTTGTGGACCTGGTTTCTGAGTCTGAGTGAGATTAAAGTTCATGAAGTTAGTATTGCTTCATTGTTTGCTGATAGTGGTCAGCTCAATATCTGCAGTGTACCTAGAATTGCTGCCTCCTGCACTTCATATTGAATTAAATGTTTAAATGGAATATTTAAGTAAACTGCAGAATTCTTTGTCATGTTGTTCCTACTACTACTGTTGCCACTGTCTGGATGCCTTTATCCCATTTGCTCTGGTTTCTGCTTGCATATCTTGGAATTTTATGACACTTTTTTTTTAGTACGCAGGGCACGAATTTCTAGGTGTAGCTGTTTCAGTGGTGAATTTAGACATCTGCCCTTTTTTCCTGTTACTATATTGGTTTTCTTTTTTCATTGTTGGCATTGGATGATCTCTTCTTAACCATTCTATCTGTAAAAATGTGACTATGTGATTGTTCCAAGGGTTCTGTATATTTTCCACTTTAATTGTGGGCTTTTTAGTTTTCTTTCCTTTCTTGGTCCTGTTCTTATGTTCTTTTTTTTTGGCACTTTCTGTTGCTATCTGATTTTATTTTTTATTTTTGGTTTGATTTTTCATTCCATATTTCTGCTAATATGAGGAAAGATGGCATCATGGACTTGTTTTCTTCAATGTTTAGAGCTTTTGCTGTGTTTGGATCTGGTGATGTCAATAAATCTGCCAACAGTTGCATACCTATAAGCAGTTCCCAAAAGGCCCATGCATCCTTTAGTCTGATGAATATATAACCTTGCAGTGCAGTAGTTTTTATATATCCTTTAGTCTGGGGAATATATAACCTTGCAGTGCAGTAGTTTTTATATATCATCTGATAAGCATGAAACATTTTCCTTTGCTTATTCTCATGATGCGGTGCTTTTTAAGGATAGTCAGTCACTCAAAATGTGCACATTAGGACAGGAAGAGCAAGTTGATGTCTGAGTGTTTTTGTAAATTATAAATGGTATTTAACTGTAAGACTTATGCCTGTGAAAAGGAGATGGCTTTGGATTTCATTGTATATTTATGCAGATGGTGCATAGGACTTTTTATATTGTGGAATGTTGTTATAATTGAAAAGTTGACTTTATTGTTGCTTGGGAATTCACTGTAACTGCATTTTTACAAGGACAATAGTGCTATTGTAATATGGTATCTTGTGTACACAAGCACAAATGAACTTATGTGCTGCATATAATATTTATGGTGACTGCTATGTTTCACCTTTATTTGTATATTGTGTAAATGTTCAAAGACCTATTCTACCTGTACCCTCTCGGTGTGTTCTGGTAGTAGACTATGTCCTGAAACGAAACCTGGTAAGGATCAAATTTGTCTGCAGATGTTCAGAATTTCCGCTAATGATGGATATGGTTACTGCAAGCATAGTGGTTCCAGTTCTGACAGGTAAGAAGCCAGCACAACTGGCTATAAAACCATAGGTGAAAAATGAGACCAGGAAATGATCTCTTCTCAATTTTTCAGTTGTGAATGTGTCAAAGCAAAACTAATTATAGGAGAAAGCAGCCATCTAGGGGCACTTTAGAAATACTAATGCTTTTAACTGAGAGCTTAAAACGTAACAATTATTTGAGAAAAAAATTAAGAGTAGTAAAAAAATACAGTTGTATACTTAAGGTCAGTGCTTCACACACCTGCTGTTTCTGTTTCAGAGATGTGGTCTGAAGCTATAAAAATCCTCAAGGGAGAGTATACTGTTCGTGCAATTAAGGAACATAAGATGGATCAGGCAATTATATTTTGTCGGACTAAGATAGACTGTGATAACATGGAGCAGTATTTTATACAGCAGGGTGGAGGTAAGTTATTTTTACTCACGAAAACAGATTTTTTATTGCAACTGTTTCTGATTTAAAAAAATGTGTATGTTAAGTATTTGACAGTCTAAATTAGGACTAGTATGTCTTCAGGGGCTGCCAAGATCTTCATCTTGTGCAGCTGTCTTGCTTGCAGGTGGAGGCAGTTGCTGTAATGCCTTTATGTTCTGATAGTCCCTTCATTCTGTAGAGGGGAAATAATTAATCTTCAAGCTGCACATAAAAGGAAGGATGGACCTGCCTTTCTCCATTTCTTCCTCTTGATTCAGGGGTCAAAACTTGAGTAGTGGTACTTTTGAATTCATTAGTTTATTTTTCAGCTTCTTTTTTTCAGTAAAGTTTCTTTGGCTTGAGATGACAATCTCTGATTATGTTTTATAGAGCCGTTTCTTTTTGTTGTTAAATTTGTAAGCATGCATTTACTTTTCCATAGAGGCCCTTGTAGCCAGATAATACATTAAGCAGGCTAGACACCTTGACCTGTAGGTTATGCTTTTGGATGTTCATCGTGTTTCACTGTTGCAGTCATCACTGTAGGGTTCTCGCCTGCCGGCAGGCGGTCCTCAGTCGGTCAGAATCCCAAAGTCTGGGTCTGGTGTCGGCTGCTCAGCCATGCTGCCTGACGTCAGTGCGCCAGGAGTACAAAGCTGGCAGCCGACGCCATGTTCTCCAGTCTTTCTTGCCATGCAGTGAAAGCAGTTTGCAAGTGCCGGTTGGCTGACTCCTGACAATTTTTCGTACTTCAGTCCGAAGACTTACTTCTTCTACTCAAAGCTAAGTACCCTGTTGGGGAATCTTTTTTCTTGCTCCAGTCCGATGTCAGAAAAAGTTAATAATTGTATTTCTTGTGGGAAGCAAATACCTCATAAGGATTTCCATTCTTACAGTATTCCTTGCTTAGGCCCTGACCACAACATAGCTAGTTGTCGGTTTTGTGCTAGATTTAACCAACGCACGATTAAGCGAAGGTACAATTTTGCATTTCATTATTTCGGTAGGTGATTTAATTACAAAATGTTGTCGGACACTCTTCCGACTACCGGAGTACACAAACGACGCAAGGATAAAGACAGGCTTCCGAGGTCCAAAACAGACTACGTTTTACAAACAGAGCCAGCTTCTGGTTCGGCTGTCGTCAGTGAGGCGCTTTCGCAGCCCCTGTTGTCGGCCATTTCGGAACCGATTGCCGAAACGGACTCCCACGAGGAGCCAACTAAGCCTTTGAGTACTTCAGCTGCTGGACCTTCGGACAATGCTCCCTCGGATGGGTCCGGAGCCGCTGTGCAGGTACCGGCTTCCGAGGGGGTTTTCAGGCCTACACAGCTTCTGATAAAGGCAAAGACTCCTTCCGAATCTAAGACTTCAGTCCAGGCCTCTTCTGATCCGGGACCCAAATCCCAAAAACAGTTACTTAAGATGGCGGAGGACTTACTTACCATGATTAGGGGTTCACACCCCCCACCAGATAAAAGGCCTAGGCAGGAATTGGATTATGACTCTTCTGATCAGGCATCTATTTCTTCAGTGTCTTCTTCTGACCAGGATTACTCTTTCTCTCCTTATGAGGATGCTGATGCTGAGGAATCCATTCCTTCAGCTTCTCCCCCTGAGGATTTTTCATTTGGGGAAACTTTACATGAAATGAGGGAACATTTTCACTGGGAAGGACAGGAGTACTCGGAATCTAAGAGAAGACTTAGGGATTTTCTTCTTCTTCCTCAACATAGGCCCCTGGCTATTCCTCCTATTTTGGATATTGTGGATGATGCCTTCTCTGAGGCTAATTTAACTCCTGACTCTTTTCCTCCAGCCCCTGCTAAGCCCGACAGATATTATAGGGTCCCTGATTCTCACCAGTTCCTTTTCAAGAATCCTACTGCTCATCCTGAAACCATTTCCCAGGGCCCTAAGGGGGTTAAGGCCGCTTCTGCTAAAAACCCCATTCCGACAGATAAGGATTCCAGAGCTTTAGAGAGATGGGGCAAAAAAGTGTACACCTCTGCAACTTTATCAATTAGGGCTTTAAACTGTCAATTTCATATGCTAAAATACCAGCAATTCCTACTGTCTGTTGTGAAACGAAAGCTAGCTTCCATTTCCGCATGTGCAGATAATAAGGAATTACATGATTTGATGCATGCCACTGAACAAGTAGGGAAGCATGGTTTACACTGTGGTTTTGATGCCTTGGAGGCTTCTTGTAGGGCTGCTGCCTCCAGCACAGTCATTAGAAGGCATGCTTGGTTAAAGGAACAAAACTTACCTGATCAAGTGAAAGCTAAGTTATTGGATGCACCTGTTCAGCATGATGTTTTGTTTGGATCTAAGGCTGAAGAGGTGATAAAGAAAATGGAGGACAAGGCTAAATCCATGCAAATGGAATCCATGCAAATGGTTAAGGATTTCTTACAAGTACAGCCCCCCCAGATTTAGTAGGAATTGGCCAACAAAAAATTGGTCCTTTCCCCTACTCAGACAGGCCTCAGAGGGGTAGATATAGACGCTCCAGAGGAAGGCCTCAAACGCAGACCTCCTACAGACCAAGACAGTGGACTGCTTCCACCTCTAGGGGTGGAGAGGACAGGCCTCAAACTCATAGAAAACAGGCTCAATGACTCCCCCTGCTGGGCTGCAGGAATTTCTTCCTGGAAGCCCCTCTCGGAGGAAAACTCTCTCTTTTTCACCTAAATTGGACTTGCATAACCCAAGACAAGTGGGTTCTGGATGTGGTTTCAAGAGGTTACAAATTCCACTTTCATTCCCTACCAAGACCAAACGGATGGCCGGACCTACCAAAACACCAATGGTCAAAGGCCTTAAACCAGGTGGAAGCCCTCATGGCTATGAGGGCCGTAGAACTGGTTCCACTTTCAAAAATGGGGCAAGGTTTTTACTCAAGGCTCTTTCTAGTCCCCAGAAAGCAAAATTCATGGAGACCCATCCTGGATCTGTCAGTCTTGAACACTTTCCTGGATATACCAAAATTCAAGATGCTTACTCTGCAGCAGCTACTGCCAATGTTGAGCAAAAATGAATGGATAGTAACATTGGATTTAAAGGAGGCTTACTTACACATTACTATCAGACAGGAGTGCAGAAAATACCTAAGGTTCAAGGCTGGCTCGAGGCATTACCAATTCTCTGCGCTGCCCTTTGGATTGTCTACCGCGCCCAGGGTCTTCACCAAATGCCTGGCACCAGTAGTAGCTTATTGCAGACTCAAGGGAATTCAACTTTACCCTTATCTGGACGACTGTCTTATTCAAGCACACAGCAAGTATGTCTTACTCCAGCATCTAGAATTTGTTCAGAACCTTCTCAAGTTCCTGGGATTCACTGTGAACATAAAAAAGTCAAATTTGACACCCTCACAACCAGCAGTGGCCTTAGGTCAGCTGGTGCCCTAGGCAAAAAGGTTCCACAGTGCCCCCCACACCACCCAGGTGCCCCCAACCTGGTCTGCCTACACCAAATAAATACTGGAAAAGCGCCTCTGCTACAGCGGCACCCTAGGCGGCCGCCTAGTTGGCCTATGCCTAAGGCCGGCCATGCTCATAACAAATAACTTTTCTGGGTGCTCTTCTAAACACAACAACCCAGATGGCATTTCTAACATCCGAAAAACAATTACAGCTGGCTTCAACTTTCAAAACTTTGGCGTCACTAACTCAGCTATCTGCAAGGAAATGCCTGCAGGCATTGGGTTACATGGCCTCTTGCATCCTTCTCATACCATATGCAAGACTACATATGAGAAAAATACAGTGGTACCTAAAAAGTGTATGGTCCCAGCATTGCCACAGTCTAGACACACAGATCACCGTCCTGCCTTGTCTACAAAAGGAATTCCTTTGGTGGACCAAGGCATGTATTCACAACAAAGGGAAAAGCCTTCAGTCTGCCTCCAGCCAGCCAGATACTAAACCACGGACGCCTCAGATTACGCATGGGGAGCCCACCTGCAGGGAAAATGTCTGCAAGGCTTTTGGACAAAGGATCAGAAGCACCTGCATATCAATTTAAAGGAAATGTTAGCTGTTCAGAATGCTCTCTTGGCCTTCAGGGATCTCCTACAACCTGGACAACTACTGATACGGACAGACAACACCACAGTTATGTGGTACATAAACAAGCAAGGGGGTTCACACTCCTAACCCCTTTGCATACTAGCCATGACTCTATGGAACACACTCAAGCATGCAAAGTGGACCTACAAGTTCAGTTCCTACCAGGGAAACAAAACATTCTGCTAGACAGCCTGAGCAGGAACCTGTCAGACCCACACGAATGGATGCTGGACACCGAAATATTCAAGATTACAGCAGTCTGGGGCTGCCCGCACATAGATCTTTTTGCATCCCCCCTCAACCATCAATTACGGATTTTTTGCACAAGGACATTCCACGAGCTAGCATGGAAAGTGGATGCACTATCATTCAGTTGGAGAAACCTCTCTGGGTATGCCTTCCCGCCTCTACCTCTTCTTCCACGGGTGTTATTAAAGATCAAGCAGGACACGCCCAAGATGATAATTTTACTGGCCCCAAATTGGCCTCGACAATTTTGGTACCCAACACTGATGAATCTTTCACAGGAGCCCCCTTGGGTTTTACCTCCGACTCCAAATCTTTTGTCCCAACACCAGGGTCAGGTTCTGCACTCTCATGTCAAACCTCTCAGCCTGGCTAATTCAGGGTCTGTGATTAATCCTCTCCTTCCCAAACAGGTTATGGATGTCATTTTAGAAGCCAGACACCCTAGCACTAGAAAATCTTATGCAGGAAAATGGAAAAGATTTTGCACCTGGATGTATGATCAGGATTCTGATCCTCTCACTCTTAATATTCCTTTGATTTTACTATACCTGACAGACCTGTTACATAAGGGTCTCTCCTTCTCTTCCATAAAGATACATGCCTCAGCTATCTCTGCACATTATAATACAGACCCTCCAATCTTTTCCCACCAACTCATGAGACAATTTCTCAGAGGAGCTAAGAATTTAAGGCCCCCTAGATCTCCACCCATTCCTGCCTGGTATCTCAACTATGTTTTGGAAAAACTCACTCTACCTCCTTTTGAGCCTGCTGCCACGTCTGACATCAAGTTTTTATCATGGAAGACAGCCATCCTGTTAGCTTTGACTTCAGCCAGGAGAGTTTTGGAGTTGCAAGCACTCATGGCTGTGGAATCTTACATTATTTTTCACCAAGACAGGGTGTCTTTAAGGACTAATCCTACTTTCATGCCTAAGGTGGTTTCCAAAGTGGCTTTAAATCAAACAATTCATCTGCCAACCTTTTTCACCAATCCTCAAAATGGGGGGAAAGGATCTTGCATTCCTTGGATGTACACAGACAACTTCGTTTTTACCTGGATAGAACCAAGAACGTCAGGAAAACAGAGCAGTTGTTTGTTTCTTATGCTTCAAATTCCCAAGGCAAAGCCTTCTAAATGGATCGCTCATGGGATCAGATTTTGTTATTCTCACCATGGAAAGCAAATCCCAGGAAGTATTAGGACTCACTCTACCAGGGCTGCTACTACTTCAGCTGCCTTCCTCAGGGGAGTACCTACCAAAGACATTTTGGAAGCTGCAACTTGGAGTTCGGTGCATACTTTTTCCAAATACTACAATCTACCTCTCTACTCTAAGTCTAGGGCAGGCTTTGCTTCTGCAGTCTTGCAGGGCCTTCTAGCCGCCCCCTCTACTTTATGACCTCCTCCCTTTTCTTCTGCTTTGGGATTCAACCCTACAGTGATGACTGCAACAGTGAAACACTATGAACATAGTACAGTTGTGTACACTTACCATAAATGTAGATGTTCGAGTGTCTTCACTGTTGCAGTCTGGTTTACCCTCCCTCCTGTCCCCTCTTACTCTTTCTTTTGTGTGGTTCCCTACTTCACCCTTCTTCTGAGGTGTATTTGCAAACGGTATGGGGTTAGACTCATTTTTGGACTCCTTACGTCTGGGGCACGAAAAACTGGAGAACATGGCGTCGGCTGCCAGCTTTGTACTCCTGGTGCACTGATGTCAGGGAGCATGGCTGAGCAGCCGACGCCAGACCCAGACTTTGGGATTCTGGCCGACCGAGGACTGCCTGCCGGCAGGGGAGAACCCTACATTGATGACTGCAAAAGTGAAGACACTCGAACATCTGCATTTATGGTAAGTGTACACAACTGTACTTTCTTTATTACTTTTACCCTATTTTATTAACACCACTAGGTATTTTCGGGCTAAAGCAGTCAGAGAATACAGGGTCAAGATGTAATGAGATGTTGGCATTGATTTACTGCTGACTGCACTAGAAGAACAAATTCATTCTCTGGAGTAGGAAAAAAACTGCTGCAATTTACATATTTGATGTGTTGCAGAATGTTCATGGGGTCATTGCACACTGATGAAAGATATTTAGAGAAGTTTTCATCAACAGGTTGAATTTTCCATTGATAGTATCTGTCCCTAGGTGGCATAATTATCCCCTTCTGAGATTCTGTCATTAATATTTATATTGTCAAAATGTGATTTAAGCAGTGCTGTACTTTCCCTGCTTGATTGAATGTAATTTTTTGTATGGGTTGTCAAAACCATGTGTGAGCCCTGATGGTCAGTTGGCATTGTGGGTGGAGTTTCTTGCTTTAGCCAGATGTGACTGACTTCACTCAAAAGTTCATCACGCAGAAGGCCTGTCCTAACACTCCTTGCTTTGGGGAATTTTAGAGCATTCTCTTGAGCATTGCCTGGAAACTTTCTTCTGGGCATATTTTTTTATTTGCTTGACTAAGAAACAGCATCTGTTACACTCTTAAGACACCTTTTCATCTCATGTTCTGAGGAGTTAATTCTGTACTTACTAGGTACATTCTTTGTCAGATCCTTTATGAAAGGATGTCAGGTAAATAGGTTACCACGACACTGTAGTGATTAAGAGAAGGTTAGAGGTAGCAGGACAGTTGGGTCTCCCTGCATTTTCTGTATCATGGTAGTTCATTACTATGTGCCATCATATCTATTTTGAAGTCTTCATCAGGATGCTTTGATGAGTTGTTTGTTGGTTTCCACAGTTTAGAAACTATCAGATGTTCTTCGTATTTCACTGTTGCAGTCATTACTCTTGGATTATCCTGCTGGCAGGCTACCCGCAGTCGGCCTGAATTCCAAAGTCTTGGTCCTGCATCGGTTGCTGTCGCCTCTTCCCTGACGTCAGTGCGCCAGGGGTATAAAAGATGCAGCCGACTCCATTTTTTAGTCTTTCTTGCTGCGCGGTGCCCGAAGCAGAAGCAGTTTGCAAGTGCCGGTCGGCTGACTCCTGAGATTTTCGTGTTCGAATTTCAGATCCGAAGTCTTCATTTAAAGCTAAGTACCCCGTTGGGGAAACTTTTCTTGCTCCAGACCGATGTCAGAAAAAGTTAATAATTGTATTTCTTGTGGGAAGCAAATACCTCATAAGGACTTCCATTCTTATTGTATTCCTTGCCTAGGCTCTGATCACAACGTTGCTAATTGCAGGTTTTGTGCTAGATTTAACCAACGCACTATTAAGCATCGGTACGATTTTGCATTTCATTACTTTGGCCGAAGATTTAATTACACGATGTCTGATAGCCATCCGACTACCGAGGTCCAAAACTGACTAGGCTTCTTCTAAGCCAGTTCACCGGTACTCAGTGAGGCGCTTTCGCAGCCCCTTACGCCCGCTACCTCAGAGCCTCAGGCCGCTTCCGATTCCCACGTGGAGCAGACTAGGCCGCTGGAAACTCAAGATCTGAAGTAGGAGATTCATTTGTCTGCAACCTGTGGGTTATGGATCCGATATCGGATCCGAACCGGCATGGTTTACCAGCTATGGATCCAAGCTCTCAGCTCCTCCCCTCACCCATAATACCCTGCTCTACCCTCATGACCTCAGATCTCGCTTTGCAGCATGGTGACCAGATTGTTTTTCCAGCTCTCCAGCTAAGTGATAGTTTTCAGCGTTTAAATTGTAAAATTTAAATAATTTTTTGGTTGATTTGTATGAAAGTGTAGATTTCCCTTTTTGTATTATTACTTTTTTTAGAGTTTAATCTAAAATTTATATCCCTCCCCTCGCTGGTAGCGTAGTGTGCGTGTTGGGCCTGTGAGTGATTTTGTTTTAGTTACTTACCTTAGTTATAGTAACTGTTGTTTGTTAGCTTGGGATGTCTGAGCAGCCCAAGGCTATTTTTTCTAAATGCTCCGAGTGTGGCCACAAGCTTTCCCCAGCTGATGGCCACACTCGGTGTGTTAGATGCCTGGGGGTTGAACACCTCACATCTGGATGTTCCATTTGTGCAGGGTTCAACCCCAGGGCATTGAAGGAGCGGAGGTCCAAGCTTGTTTTGGCGGGCCTTTACCGCCGGACTGCTCCGACCTCCGCCTTCGGGATAACCGTCTCCACGGTTATTCCTCTCCCCCTCCTCCTCCTGGGACTCAACCTCCCGCTTCTGGTTGGAGGAGAGGGATGCTAGAAAGGACCGGAGGGAGAAGCACCATAAGCGGCGGGCTGAGACCTCTGTTTCGCCCCGCCAGCCAAGCGGCTTCTCCCGGCTCCATTGTCGGCTGGATCTCCTCCTCCTCGGCCCGGTCTCCAGTGTGTTTTCACGGGACCTGAGGAGGAGGAGACCCGATCTCCGTCGAGGCTATCGAGGAGGCACTCAAGGCCTACCTCGGTAGCCTCGTCGAGATCTACGTACAGCCTATCGGATGCTGATCTGGACCGGATGATGAGAAGGTTCATCCAGGCCCAGATGCAGATGGGAGTGCTCTTGCCTCCCCTCTGGGGAGCTCGACCCCTTTTCAAGCCGATTGCTCCTTCTCCGCCCCCCTACCCGGGTTCGGAGCAGTTGGAGCCGAGCAGCCGAGCCGGGGTGGGTCGGCGCCGATAGTACTTGGTACTTCAGATCCGACCCTGCCCTCGAGTGCATCGGATCCGATCTCTCGGAGCCTGGATCCGAGCCTCGGATCCGAGGGGATCAGTGCTCGCCGGCGCCGTCTGTGTCGGAGCGCACTGTCCCTTCGGATCCGAGCGCTTCGGCGCCGGCTCCGATCCACTCTAAAGATTCGAGGGGGAGCCGATTGTCGGATCCTTTGGTCGAGGTCGGCTCCCCTTCGGCGTTTGATGTAGTGGAGAGGGCCCTGTTGAGGGTCTCCGGACCCCCGGCACTTGTTTCGGCTCCGTCCCGCGCTCCCTCTGCACTGGGTCAGGCTTCCACCATCCGGCCCTTGGGACAGCCCGCTTCTATGTCCCAAGCTGTTCCCCTGGAACAGGTTGCTGCTGCAGGAGTCCTCTGACAGGCCCCCAGAGGATGTTCCTCGCAAGCATACGTGCAAAAGGAGGCACATTGACTCCCCCGAGTCTCTCACGGAAGACACGGATTTGGAGGAAGGGGAAGGCTGCCCCCGGTCACCCCCCGAGGATGTCTCATTTGGAGACATCATGGAAATGCTCCGTATAAGGGGGGGGTGGTCTGCCCCCAAGTCTTCCTCGGACGAATCCGTGTTCTTGGAGGCATTTGAAGCGGGCCCGTCTACCTCTTGGGTGTCCCCTCCTGCCGACCCCCTGGTGGACCTCATTACCACCAGGGCGTGGAAGGAACCGGACACCGTGGAGCCAATCCCTAAGAGGCCCGACAGGATCCTCAACCCACCGTATGACCGTGCCCATTGGAGTAAGGGGCCTCCGGTAGATGCCATGTTGACGGCGGCGGCCACCAAGAGGGAACTTGCTCAGGAGAGTCCCTCAGTCCATCCCCCAAGCAAGGAGTCTCGGATGATGGACCGCTTGGGGAAGCGGATGTTTAGTTCAGCGACCTTCTCGATAAGGGCGCTGAACTACCTGGCACACGTTATTAGGATGCAGCGAGATCTCATTAAAGAATACGCTGCATCTCCCCCAGAGTCCATGTCGGAGGAGGACAAAGTGCTGCACTCCACCCGCATGGCCACTCTTAGATCAGTTACCAATACCTCTATGCGGCTACTCTCCCATGCTACGGAAGGCGCCGCTAGAGCCGCAGGGGCAGGTCTAGTCACTAGACGTCAGGCCTGGCTCCGTCATTGCGATTTCTCTGAGCCCTTCAAAGCGTCATTTGCGAACGCCCCCTTTGATGGTTCTGCCCTCTTTGGCAAAACCGTTCGCGACACTTTGACCCAGAGCGAGAAGGACGGGAAGACGCTGTCTGCCGTCGGAATCCGCTTCTCTGCACCCCAGAGGCCCTATTCTAGGAACCAAAAGGGTCAGAAGAAGATGTGGTTCCGGACGTCGCAGCAATCCCAGCCTGCTCCGGACAACCAGTCCTTCCGTGGCAGAGGAGGACAGGGAGGACGCCGCCCTAGAGGCAGAGGGGCTCCCAGGAACTTCGGGTCCAGAGAACCCTTCTCTGAACGGCCCGCAGCAACCCTGAGGGTTGCCCGGCTGCTCCACTCTGGAGGCAGTCGGGGACGTTCGGGGCACCTAGCGGCATGGGAGTCCATAACATCAGACCGCTGGGTTCTCCAGATCATATCCAGAGGATACCGCATCCCTTTTTGTCACTTACCAAAGTTGAAGTCCCTCCCAGACGTTCCACTCGGTCAACGGGAGGCCGCTTTGGCAGAAATTGGCCATCTGCTAAAGAAAAGAGCCATCCAGCCTGTCCCCCCAGACCAGATCGGATCAGGGTTCTACTCCAGGTTCTTTTTAGTGCCAAAAAAGACGGGGGATCTAAGACCAATTTTAGACCTTTCTCTCTTGAACCTGGCAGTCCCCAAGGAAAAATTCCGAATGGTCATTCTGCAATCTATTCTCCCCCTTCTGGGAGAAAATCACTGGATGTGTTCTATAGACCTCAAAGATGCGTGCTACCACATCCTGATGGACAGGCGCTCCAGGAGGTTCCTCCGCTTCCGGCTGGGAGCCAGTCACTACCAGTTCCGGGTCCTTCCCTTTGGTCTCACCACAGCCCCCAGGGTGTTCACCAAAGTATTAGCAGTGGTAGCGGCCCACCTGAGGCTTCAGGGGGTGCAGGTCTTCCCTTACCTGGACGACTGGCTCCTTACCGCCCCAACAAGGCATCTACTACTATTGGCGCGAGACTCCTTTCTCCATCTTGCTCCCATTCTGGGCATTACAATAAATACAAAGAAATCCAACCTGGCGCCCACACAGCTCTTAGATTTTATAGGGGCCAGGTTAGACACAAGGAGTTTAAAAGCCTTCCTCACTGCGGGCAGAGTTCAAAATCTGCAGCTCCAGGTGCGGGACATTCTCCACTCAAGTTCTGTTCCGGCGGAGTTGGTCCTGAGGGCTCTAGGGTCCATGGCATCTGCTATAGCACTTCTTCCTCTTGCCAGGCTCAATATGCGCATCCTCCAGTGGACTCTCTTAGTACAATGGTCTTACCTTGCTCTCCCTATGCATCATCCCATTGCGATCAGCAAGACTTGCAAGCGGTCCCTCCTGTGGTGGCTTCACTCCCCAGATCTCCACGGAGGCCGCCCATTTTGTGCTTCTCCCCCTCTTGCCACGGTGACCACGGGCGCCTCCCGCCTCGGGTGGGGGCATTTTATGGCCGGACCGTCCAAGGCACGTGGAGCGATTCAGAGACCTTACTGCATATCAACGTTCTAGAGATGAGAGCAGTGCTCTTAGCGTTGCTAGCACTTCAGGACTTTCTTCCCTTGGGAACAATTGCGATTCAATCGGACAACATGTCAGTTGTCTGGTACATCAACAAGCAAGGGGGAACGAGGTCTTACCCTCTTTGTCGAGAAGCCATGAGAGTTTGGGAATGGGCAATCTCCACCAACCGCTTTCTAATAGCAACGCACATTCCGGGTCGGTCCAACATCCTGGCGGACAAGCTCAGTCGCACCATTCTGACTCCTTACGAGTGGTCTCTCAATTTTCAAGTAGCGGAACGCATATTCGCACGGTGGGGAACTCCTTCATGCGATCTTTTTGCCTCTCCCTCAAACACCAAGTGCGACAGTTTTTCGCTCTGATACCTCCTCCAGGAGGTTCTCCAAGAGACGCTCTGGTGCATGCTTGGCCACCCGGTCTTCTGTATGCTTATCCACCCTTGCCTCTGATGCTCCAAGTTCTTCAGAAAGCCTCTTGGGTGGGTTGCAGAATGATTCTCATTGCTCCGTTTTGGCCTCGACAGATCTGGTTCCCCTTCCTAAGGTCTCACTCGGTGAATCCTCCTTGTATTCTAGATCCCATTCCGGATCTGATATCTCATCCATCCTGCATATCTCCTCCGAACATGGACAACCTGAAGCTGACCGCTTGGCTGCTCCAGTTCCACTCTTGATCAGGACTCCCGGTATTTCGTCCCCTGTTAAGGCGATCCTGGTGGCAGCTCATAAACCATCCACTAGGAAAGTCTACAGCAGCAAGTGGAAACGGTTTTCTTTGTGGGCGGAGCGCAAGGCCTGAATCCTTCACGGTTCCTCTCCCTTTAGTGCTTGATTTCTTAACCACTCTTTTTAACGATGGTGCCAGCAGTTCCACAGTCAAAGTACAACTGGCGGCAATTTCACATTATCACATTGGTCATGACTCTAGTCCACTCATGTCAGCCAAGTTGTGTAAAATTTTCCTTAAAGGTACTTTCCTTCTCAGGCCCCCTGTAAAACAAGCGGTTCCCTCCTGGGACCTTTCCTTAGTTCTCCAGGCCTTGACTGCCCCCCCCCCCTTCGAACCAGCGGCTACGGTGGATCTCAAATTCTTGTCTTTCAAGACGGCTTTTTTAGTAGCCATTACATCGGCCAAGAGAGTTTCAGAGCTCCAAGCATTATCAGCTAAACCTCCTTACTTGGTCTTTCATCCGGACCGTGTTTACCTCAGGACCAACCCGTCCTTTCTTCCTAAAGTAGCTTCTGAAGCAAACATTAATCAATCCATTAACCTCCCTGTTTTCTTTCCTAAATATGAAAACAAAGGTGAATACAAGCTTCACTCCTTAGATGTTCACAGGCAACTTAGATTTTATCTAAACAGAACGGCTGGTCATAGGCAATCCGACCAGCTGTTCATTTCCTTTGCTAAATTTAATTTGGGCAAGCCAATTTCTAAAGTATCTCTGTCTCGCTGGATTTCACAGTGTATCTTATTGGCTTATCAAGCTTCAGGAAGGCCTGCACCGGAGGGTGTACACGCCCATTCAACCCGGTCAGTATCTACCTCGGCAGCCTTTAAGGCTAGGATTCCTCTAGATGATATTTGTGCAGCAGCCACGTGGGCTTCATCTCATACTTTTATTTCCCACTACAAGTTGGATCTTGCATCTAGGGGTAGAGCATCCTTTGGCTCAGGTGCTCCGGAATATCCTTCCATTATGGCCGCCCAAGATTCAGGTAGCTGGGGACTCTGTCCCACAGGTTGCAGACAAATGAATCTCCTACTTCAGATTTAGAAGTTATGTACTCACCATAACGTTCCATCTGAGTAGGTGTATTCATTTGTCTGCAACCATCCCGCCCTCCTATCCCCCTGGCCTTTCAGTTTCCTGCATATTATGTGTTACCCTTTTCAGGGTGTTCTTGCTGTTGGCAAACTCGATCTGAGGTCATGAGGGTAGAGCAGGGTATTATGGGTGAGGGGAGGAGCTGAGAGCTTGGATCCATAGCTGGTAAACCATGCCGGTTCGGATCCGATATCGGATCCATAACCCACAGGTTGCAGACAAATGAATACACCTACTCAGATGGAACGTTATGGTGAGTACATAACTTCTAAGTATTGGATACTTGGAAAATATTCTCTCAAATGGGTCCAGAGCCGCTGAGCAGGCATCGGCTTCTGAGGGTGTTTTCAGGCCTACACAGTTATATGTAAAACTGACTACAGCTTCAAAGGCAAAGACTAAAGCTCCACTAAAGACAGAAACAAGTGCAGCAAGCCCATGGACAGGCCTCGATGCCTAAAAACAGATGTTCAAAATGGCCGAAGACCTAATTACTTTGATCAGGGGGTTCCCATCCCCCTCCTGATAAGAGGCCTAATCAAGAGACAGAGTATGAATCTTCAGATCATGTTTCCATTTCCTCTGACTCCTCTTCTGAACAGGAATACTTTCTTCCTCCCTATGAGGATTCTGATGCTGAAGAATCTATCCCTTCAGCTTCTCCTCCTGAGGATTATTCTTTTGGGGAAACCCTGCATACCATGAGGGAGCACTTCCACTGGGACAGCCAAGACTACTCAATCTAAGAAAAGGCTCAGAGATTTTCTTTTACTACCTCAACACAAGCCTCTTGCTATCCCCCCTGTTTTAGAGATTGTAGATGATGTATTTTCAGAGTCCGGCCTGTCTCCTGACTCTCTGCCCCCTGCACCTGTTAAGCCAGACAGATACTACAGGGTTGCAGATTCACATAAATTTCTTTATAAAAACCCTGCTGCTGACCCAGAAACTATTTCTCAGGGTCCCAAAGGGGGTCAAGGCTTCCACTGCAAAAAACCCTATCCCCTCTGATAGGGATTCAAGGGCACTGGACAGATGGGGGGAAAAGGTTTACACTTCTGCTACCTTGGCTGTGAGGGCTTTAAATTGTCAATTTCATATGCCTAAATATCAACAATACATAATGTCACTGCTTAAACAGAAAAAGTTAAATTCTGAATGTGCAGAAAGCAAGGAAATGTGGGATTTATTGCATGCAACTGAACAAGTGGGAAGGCATACTTTGCAATGTGGTTTTGATTCTCTGGAAGCCTCCTGCAGGGCCGCTGTTACGGGTTCTGTCATTAGGAGGCATGCTTGGTTAAAGGAACAGAATCTGCCCGATCATGTTAAAGCAAAATTATTAGATGCTCCATTACAGCATGATACTTTGTTTGGTGTTAAAGCAGAAGAAGTGTTGAAGAAAATGGAGGACAAAGCAAAATTAATGCAGACAGTTAAGGATTTCTTACAGGTGCAGCCACCCAGATTTAGCAGGAACTGGCCTACAAAGAATTGGTCCTTTCCACTGTCAGACAGGCCACAAAGAGGCAGATACAGACGCCCCGGAGGTAGATCCCAGCCCCAAGGCTCATACAGGCCTAAACATTGGGGTGCTTCTACCTCCAAAAGCGGAGAAGACAGATCACAGCCTTACAGGAAACAGTCCCAATGACTTTCTTCTGCCAGCACTAAGCGCTTACCTTTTGGCAGCCCCCTTAGGGGGAAAACTAGCATTTTTTTCACAAAATTGGTACATGATCACCCAGGACAAAATGGGTCTTGAATATAGTGTCTCAGGGCTACAGGTTCTACTTTCACACCCTGCCAAGGGCAAAAGGTATGCCAGACCTGCTACACAGTCAATGGGCAGAGGCACAAAAGCAAGTTTCATCCCACATGGACATGAGGGCCATTCAGTGAGTACCACAGCAAGAGCAGGGACAAGGATTTTACTTTAGACTTTTCTTGGTACCCAGAAAGGACAAAGCCTGGAGACCAATACTGGACCTGTCTATTCTAAACACATTTCTGGATGTTCCAAAATTCAAAATGTTGACTCTGCAGCAGCTTCTGCCCATGCTGGGCAAGAAGGCTTGGCTTGTAACTTTGGACCTGAAAGAGGCATACCTGCATGTCCCAGTCAGACAATCTTGCAGAAAATACCTCAGATTCATGGCTGGTTCAATGCACTACCAATTCTTTGCACTGTCCTTTGGCTTATCTACTGCGCCCAGGGTCTTCACAAAATGCCTGGCACCAGTAATTGCATTTTGCAGACAAAGACAAATTCAGATATATCCTTACTTGGACGACTGCCTTATTCAAGCAGAGAACAAGTACATTCTACTAAAGCATCTGGCATTTGTAAAAAGATTACTAATTTGTCTAGGGTATACAGTAAACGAAAATAAATCTAAACTAGTACCCTCTCAAGAGATAATATTCCTGGGTGCAAGCTTAAATACAACTGCCCAGATGGCTTATCTCACGCCAGGCAAACAAAGGCAACTGACTTCTTACTTCAAAATGTTGGCAACAAAGACCCATTTATCTGCAAGAAAAATTCTGCAGACTTTGGGCTTCATGGCATCCTGCTAATTCCATATGCCAGACTGCTTATGAGAAAACTACAATGGTATCTAAAAAGTGTTTGGACTCAACATTGCCACAGCCTGGAAACATTAATTACCCTCATTCCCTGCCTGTAATGGGAGTTTCGATGGTGGGCACAGGCTTGTCACCACAACAAGGGACAGCCATTCACTTTACCCACAGCCAGGCAGACACTAACAACGGATGCATCAGATTATGCCTAGGGGGCCCACATGGCATGAAAATGTATTCAGGGCACATGGCCCACAAGCCAGATGCATCTTCATATCAATCAAAAAGAGATGCTAGCTGTTCAAAATGCCCTGACAGCTTTCAAGGATCTACTTCATCTAGTACAACTACTGATAAAGACGGACAATACTACAGTCATGTGGTACATAAACAAACAGGGAGGCACACATGCCTACCCCCTCTGCAGACAAGCCATGACTTTGTGGGACACAGTATTGACTTATCAAGTTCACCTGCAAGCACAATTCCTGCCAGAAAAGATAAATACTCTGGCAGACGAACAAAGCAGAAACCTCATGGATCCCCACGAGTGGAAACTGGATCCACAAGTCTTCAGCATGATAACAAGGAAATGGGGATGCCCAGACATAGATCTATTTGCCTCCCCTCACAACTGCCAACTACAGAGATTCTGCACAAGGACTTCTCACAAGCAAGCATTGAAAGTGGATGCCTTATCCTTCAGCTGGAAAAACCTAACAGTATATGCCTTTCCTCCACTGCCTCTCCTCCCCAAGGTACTCCCCAAGGTCAGTCAAAAGAAGCCAAAAATGATATGGATTGCCCCAGCCTGGCCACGCCAGCACTGGTACCCAATCCTAAAGAACTTGTCTCAAGGTCCAGCCTGGACATTGCCTCAAATTCCTCACTTACTGACCCAGCAAAACAATCAGGTCCTGCACAGCCAACTCAGGACCTTAAATCTGGCAGCATGGAGGATAATGTAGCCATTCAGACACTCCTCTCTCCAAAGCTGTGTTGGATGTTATTTTGGAGGCCAGGAGGCTCAGTATCAGAATATCTTATGCAGAAAAATGGAAGAGATTCTGTGCTTGGAACCAGGCACAAGGAATTGACACGTTTGTACAAAACATTCCTCAGATTTTACAATACTCAACTGAGATGCTGGACAAAGGCCTATCCTTCTCATCAATTAAGATCCGTGCCTCTGCCATTTCAGCCCATTACAATACGGAACCACCTATCTTTTCTCATCGTTTAATAAGGCAGTACCTCAGAGGGGCCAAAAACCTAAGACCTCCAATGAGAGCACCAATACCTGCATGGGACATCAATTATGTCTTGGAAAAACTCCCACTGCCTCCTTTTGAGCCAGCCTCAACAGCTGATATAAAATTCTTATCCTGGAAAACAGCTCTGCTCCTAGCAGTAACCTCTGCAAAACGAGTCTCTGAGTTACAGGCTCTCATGGCTGTGGAACCTTTCATCATTGTCCATCCAGACAGGGTTTCTCTGAGGGCAAACAACATTTATGCCTAAGGTGGTGTCCATTGTGGCCCTTAACCAAACCAATTCACTTGCCTACCTTTTATCCAAACCCACAGAACAAGGGTGAGAGACTTCTGCATTCTTTGGACATACACAGACAGCTACGCTTCTACTTGGACAGAACTAAAGCTTTCAGAAAGAGTGAGCAACTTTTAGTGGCATGTGCTGCAGGATCACAAGGAAAGTCTATGTCAAAACAGACTATTTCAAAATGGATAGGCCATTGCATTCGTTTCTGCAATTCACAACTTGGCAAATCAGTGCCTAAGGGCATTAGGCCACATTTAACCAAAGCAGCAGCCACTTCAGCAGCCTTCCTCAGAGGAGTACCAACCAAAGACATCTTAGAGGCTGCAACTTGAGTTCGGTGCACACTTTTACAAAGCACTACCCCTTACCTCTCTACTCTAAATCCAGTGCAGGCTTTGCCACTGCAGTTCTTCAGGGCCTCATAGCCTCTCCTAATCCTATTTAGCCCCAGCCACCCCTCCTCAGCTTTGGGATTCAACCCAAGAGTAATGACTGCAACAGTGAAACACGATGAACATAGTACAGTTGTGTACCTACCATAAATGTAGATGTCTGAATGTATTCACTGTTGCAGTCCAGGCTACCCTTCCACCTTCCCCCTTTCTTTTGCTGGGTCTTATCTGTACTTCTCTATTCTATACAACCTATGTGGTGTATTTGCTTGTAGATGAAGGAAATAATTACCTTAGTGCATGCATGTTTATTGGCATAATTTTTAGCCTACCCTTTTGGGGGCACCTGACATGTGGGGCAAGAAAAACTGAAGATAATTGCGTTGGCTGCATCTTTTATACCCCCTGGCGCACTGACGTCAGGGAAGAGGCGACAGCAACCATCGCCAGACCAAGACTTTGGAATTCAGGCTGACTGCGGGTAGCCTGCTAGCAGGATAATCCAAGAGTAATGACTGCAACAGTGAATACACTCTAACATGTACATTTATGGTAGGTACACAACTGTACTTTTTTATGAATAACATACATATATTTCCATTATCAATAGAAAATTTGTTAATAAAATATGTATGAAACTGGACTTGATCATTTATCTGATTATCCTGACAAGAAACAACAATATTATTTTTCTTATTGTTTTTTACTACAATGGTTAACTGTATAAAATAATTAATAGCTTTATATTGTAATAATCGATGCAAGGGTCATTTTGTTCCTTTTTTAATAACGTCATGCATTATTGAATTAATAAGGGCTAAGGAATATCTTCTTTTGAGAAACATATCTTGTACAAACTGACACTCCTTGATCACATTACTAAATATGGAAACCATATGGGCTGAGCTCACCATCTGGCCATTGACAACTGCCTACTTCTGGTGCATAGGATGGCAGCTAGAATAATGCAAAAATGAACTAGAGTATATTCGTTTCCTATATATATTGAGAAATAAGAGCATCAGAGATCGAATCTTTAATGAGCAGTACATCCAGATAAGCAATAGAATGTTCATGTGTAGTAATAAGAAAAAGATAAAAATGGCGTTGTTTTGTCGAGATATTCTATACATTTGCATATTTTTATTCTGTCTATCCATAAAATTAATTTATCATCTAGATAACTGGTATAAAATTGCCAGGAAACTTGCATATTTTGAATGCAAGACAAATCTGCTGTCCCATTCCTTCATAACTGTTTTAGCATGTAGTGGCCCACATGCTGCATCCATGGCAAACTCTGGTTGTTGCCTAAAGTATTGTCCTTCGAAGTAGATAAAATTATAATTAAGAACTGTTTCCATAAGCTAAACATATGTATTGATTTTATCTTGAGGAAATTTCATACTGTGCATTAAAAAAAAACCTTGAACCGTTCAATGCTAACATTATGTGGGATGACAGTAAAAACATGTTTTACATCAGTCAAAAATGTAACATTAGTGATCTGTTATAGAGTTGCACTTGAAAAGTCCCTCGAGACCTTGCAGAAATATGCATCTTGTAAACCATATTTTAAATGATGATCCAAAAATTTAGCAGTAAAGTCTTGAAAAATCTACAGTCCGCAGTTGGTCTAAATGGAGGATTATATAAAGCCTTATGTAACTTTGGTGTCCCAAATATGGTAGGAATCGGTGGGTGTTAATCTCGCAAATGTCCAAATTCTTCAACATGAATAGGTCATATAAAACAGAATCATTTTGCCATTAAGAAAACATTGATTTAATTCAAAGATGACTCAGTATCAGTTGTCATATAATATATTGTATATCTTTTGTATGTAGTCTAACCGATCTATCACCACCCATCCTCCCCCTTGTCAGGCTTCATAAATTTCACATTGCTTGTATCCTGGATTTCTTGCAGTCGAGTCCTTTGATAAATAAATTGTACCATTTAGAATTGGGCAAACAATCAAGCATATAATGAAAATCCATTTCACATCTGTTCAAACTGTAACCCTGGATGAAGTTAGCGGTCCATTTTCCCAATTTTTGTGTAATATTGTGTCTTTCGCATATCCTAAACTGCCATAACAGAATCCTTTTAACTTATATTCCTAAATGCTTCATTTTATTTTATCCCCATAAATAGGTATTGCTGAACCATTTCATATGTTGGTACATGCTTTACTGCTGTAGTCTGTCTTATTTTCTTTAATTTTATATCCTGAGAAGAATTGAAACAGTTTCAGAATGTTTTAAAGCACTGTCATGTCCTTTTCTGGTTTTATCAGGTACAAAATGATAACGTCTGCAAATACAGCCAACTTTTCTTCAGTACCATACCAGTTATATCCTTGAATTTGAGTCCCTTATTTTCCTTGCCAGTGGCTCTAAATGTAATGCAAATAACATCAAGGGGAAAGATCACACTCTTGCCTGGTTCCTCTGATCAGATACAACTTATCAATGAGGAACCCAACCCTTTTAATTTTTGCCTTTGATCCCTCATTTATCCTCCTAATTAACCTTATTATTGCATCAAGAATGCAAATGCTTCTTTTGCCCTACTCTTATAATCCCATCTTACTCTATCAAATGCTGTCTCTGCACCAAGACTTACTAATAACAGTGATGTTTTCTTATGTTCTGCTTCCCTGTGGATCATCATTGCTCTGTTAATGTCAGATGTGCACCACAAAACTACACTGATCCATATCTATAAATTTTGGCAATACCTTTGCCATTTTAAGGTTATAGGTTAGTACTAGGCTATTTGCTCTTGTGAGTCATTTTAAGCCTAGCCAATTATATGTTGTGAGAATCAAACCTTGCACCTTGTGTTTGTATGGCAAACACCTTAACCATTAGGCCACCCTCCTAACCCCTTTTATGTATCCTAGACATAAAGACTTTGTAGTCATGGTTTAAAATTGTAATAGACCTATATGAATTTGAGTCTGAATGACCTTTACCATCTATAGGTATAACAGCCACCACAGCTTTGTTCTAGGATGTTTGTGCTTCCCCCTCCTTTGAAAATACTGTTTAACAAGACTTGCTAATCTTCACTTTCTTCCCTCCTAGCTTCCCAGCTTTTACAGGAATACCACTGTTCCTGTAGAACTTCTTGCAAATTGATTATATACCACCATGTTTATCGCCTGTCCATCTCCTCTACCTCCAACAGTGGCAGACTTGAATCATCCGTAAATATTTCCATTTTTGCCCTTTCTTGATTTCCACATTTCTTTCTTTTATACGACTTTTCATAAAATTTCCAAAATATTTTCATTATCTATACAGGATCCTTGGTTATTTTTCCTGTTATAGGCTCACTAAGTTTAGCAAAAACCCTTTCAACTTTCCATTGCCTAAGTCATTGTGCTAAAAGTTTTTATGTTTTGGAGTTATCCAAAAAAAAAAAAAAAAAAAGTTGCTTAACAGCAGTCTTTCTAAACTTATGCGTATTGTCCAGATAACCCCTTATTTTCTCTTTAACCCTTTGCAGTTGCTCCTCCTCTTGTTCTGTGCGATTCCCCTTATTCTGCAATACTTTAACCTTTGTCAGCCCTCTAAATAATTATTTTTACTTCTTAACCGCACGTCTTTTCCTTTTAATTTTATTGTGTTTTTAGTCTCCACTTTCATTTTATCCCTCTCACTTAGCTATACCTTCTGAAGAAATTTCTGTCTTCCCTAACGACTGTTGAATAATTTCCACTACCCATTCCTTAAGTTTAACAGGTAGGTGGGGAATTGCCAGTGTCTCATTTTTACTTCATTATCCTGCATTTTTATCTTGGTTATTGGCGTATGATCTGAAATGTTTTGATTTACTCAAGCTTTCAGTTAAATGCACATGTTTAGGTGAAATATTTGTCTAGTCTAACCCAGTTACTGTTCCTTGGGGATGTAAATTCTCTCCAAGCTCCTAATTCTGAATTCACGTCTTCTATACCAAATATTTTAGAAAAGGTTATGCACTTTATCCAAGGCTGCAGTGGCATCAACCAAGTTATTTGCAGTTGCCCCGCTTAAAAAGAATCCCCATGACAGAAGGGATCTCAGGTGGCTGACAAATTACCTATTGAATTGAAGGCTTCTTAGGCTTTAGGCATCTAGTCCATTTAGGCAAATATTCAATACCAGACTTTTATTTGGACTGAGGCGTCTGGTGATGAGCTCCAAGAAATTGCCTCATTTTTGCAGGAAAGTATATCCTCCCATGCCAAAGCCCATTTAGCAGCTATATGGTCCAGATGCTACGCAGGCATGTTTCCAACACCAGTATTTTGATAACCAAGGGCAAAATGCCCTTACATTTGGTATGTGAGAATGTCCACAGTTTGAAAATCAAATTCCTCAGCATCTGCCCACAGCTGGAAACTTAAGGTGAAGCACTACTTCCTAAAACAAGGCCAAGACATCCAAACATTAGACAATTACTGATGTTCATTGTGCATACAGCTGCAGTAATCACAGATGGGTTCTCTGCCGTCAGGCGGTCTCTCGGTCGGCCAAATTCCAAAGTCTTGGTCCGGCATCGGTTGTCGTCGCTTTCTCTTCTGACGTCAGTGAGGCCAGAGTATATAAGACACAGCCGACGCCATGTTCTTCAGTCTTTTTTGCCGCGCGGTGCCCGAAGCAGAAGCAGTTCGCAAGTGCCGGTCGGCCAGCTCCTGAATTACGGAAATTTTGGAAACCGAAGTCTTCATTAAAGCTAAGTACCCCGTTGGGGAAACTTTTCTTGCCTCAGACCGATGTCAGAAAAAGTTAATAATTGTATTTCTTGTGAGAAGCAAATACCGCATAAGGATTTCCATTCCCTCTGCATACCTTGTTGCTGTCGCTTTTGCGCTACCTTCAATAAACGCACTATTAAGCGGGCGGAGTTCGCCCAACACTATTTTGGTAAAGCTTTTGATTATAAAATGTCGTCGGACACTCCGACTACCGTTTTGTCCAAAAAACGCAAGGACAAGGACCGACATGCGAGGCCCGCGGTCCCCGCCGACACCACGCCAAAACAGGCTACACGTGGTCTGGTTCTCAGCGAGACGCCTTTGCAGTCCGTGACTACCGACGACACTCCTTTGGCGGTGTCCTCTGTACCCGAGACCGCTGGGACCTCGGCCCTTTCCCAGACTACAACCACCGAAGCCTTTGCTAATGTTGAGCCTACTAATGTGGACAGGTCCACCTCCACCCATGGTGTCTTTAGACCCTCATCTTCTTTTTCTATTAAGGCCTTTACTAAATCCAAAGCAGCCAGGCATCCCATGAGGCCTGTTGCACAGGGCCCATCTCCAGGTCCCATGCCTAAAAAACAGATGCTCATAATGGCTGAGGATTTAATTACTCTTATCAGAGGTTCTCAACCCCCTCCAGACAAGAGACCCAGAGTGGAGGAAGATTCTCCCTCTTCTGATCAGGGATCCATTTTATCAGAACATTCTGATGCAGAGGAACACTCTTACTCCCCTTTTGTGGATTCGGATGCAGAGCAGTCCATCCCTTCTGTATCCCCTCCTGAGGATTTTTCCTTTGGGGAAACCTTGCACACCTTGAGGGAACACTTCCATTGGGAAGGCCAAGACTTTTCAGATTCCAAGGAAAGACTTAGGGAATTTCTTTTGTTACCTCGACACAGACCTCTGGCGATACCCCCTGTTTTGGACATACTTGATGATGTTTATTCGGAGGCTTGCCTTAACCCGGATTCTCTGCCTCCTGCACCAGTCAAACCTGATAGGTACTACAGAGTACCTAACTCTCACCAATTTCTATTCAAAAGCCATAATGCTGACCCTGAAACCATTTCACAAGGCCCCAAGGGATTGAAGGCCTCCACTGCCAAGAATCCACTTCCTGCAGAAAGGGAGTCTAGATCTTTAGAAAGGTGGGGAAAAAAGGTATATACCTCTGCCATCCTAGCCATGAGGGCCTTTGTCAGTTTCATATGCTTAAATATCAACAGTTCCTGTTATCACAATTAAGGAATAAAATGTCTCAACCTGAACAACCAGATTTAAAGGCATTACAGGATATGATGCATAGTGCAGAGCAAGTGGGTAAACACACTTTACAATGTGGTTATGATGCCCTAGAGGCTTCAAGTAGAGCGGCTGCTACAGGATCAGTCATTCGCAGACATGCCTGGCTTAGAGAACAAAACTTGCCTGATCATGTGAAAGCTAAACTTCTGGATGCTTCTTTACAAAAGGATGTGCTGTTTGGTACTAATGCTGAGGAGATACTACGGAAAATGGAAGAAAAAGCCAAATCTCTGCAAACTGTCAAAGCCTTTTTACAGGTCCAACCACCACGTTTTAGCAGAAATTGGCCTTCAAAAAACTGGTCCTTTCCAGCCACTGACAAGCCCCAAAGAGGTAGATACAGACGCACAAGGGGCAGAGGGCAATCACAAGGATCATATAGAGGCCGACAATGGCAAACTCCAGCACCAAGAGGTGGCGAGGACAGTGCACAACAATACAGGAAGCAAACCCAATGACTCCCTCATTTCCATGCCAAGCACGTCTCAGCTGGCAGCACCTTTGGGAGGAAAGCTAGCATTATTTGCAGGCAATTGGCATATTGTCACAACAGACAAATGGATCCTGGACATTATAAACCGAGGCTACAAATTTCATTTTCACACTCTTCCAAAAATGAGAGGCATGCCAAACCTGCCACAGAGCAGAGGCACAACTACAAATTTCAAAGCTCATAAGTATGAGAGCTATTCAAGAGGTACCTACTCACGAACAAGGTCAAGGTTTTTATTCAAGACTTTTTCTGGTACCAAGGAAAGGAACCGACTGGAGACCCATTTTGGACTTATCCATCCTAAACACATTTCTACTCGTACCAAAATTCAAGATGCTCACATTACAGCAACTTCTTCCCATGCTGGGCAAGGAGTTTTGGCTGGTAACATTGGACCTCAAGGAGGCATACCTGCATGTCCCAATCAGACAAAGCTGCAGAAGATACCTCAGATTTCTTGCAGGTTCAATCCACTATCAATTCTCTGCATTGCCCTTTGGCTTATCTACTGCCCAGAGTATTCACAAAGTGCCTGGCATCAGTGATTGCCTACTGCAGACTTCAAGGGATACAAATTTACCCTTATTTGGACGACTGCCTGATCCAAGCGGACAGCAAACACATACTTCTGGAACATCTGGCATATGTGACACGGTTATTGCATTCTCTGGAATACACAATCAACAAAGAGAAATCAAGGCTAACACCATCTCAGAAAATAACTTTCCTGGGTGCCAACTTGGACACAAACACCCAGATTGCCTATCTTACGCCAGAAAAACAGGGGCAACTATCTCAGTACTTCAAAATACTAGCAAAAAGTACCAGGCTTACTGCAAGGAAAATCCTGCAGGCTCTGGGATTCATGGCATCTTGCATTCTTTTAATCCCATGTGCAAAGCTGCATATGAGGAAACTTCAGTGGTACCTAAAAAACCTATGGTCTCAACACAGTCACAGTTTGGAAACAATAATACCAATAATCCCATGTTTGCAACAGGAATTTCTATGGTGGGCCCAAGCATGTCAAGCAAACACAGGCCTCCCATTCTGCAAGCCTCAAGCAAAGCAAGTTATCACAACAGACGCCTCAGATTACGCCTGAGGGCACATGACGGACAGGTGCATCTAGGGCAAATGGTCCCAAAAGGAAAAGCACCTTCACATCAATCAAAAAGAAATGCTAGCAGTAATAAATGCAATTACAGCTTTCAAGGACTTCCTGCATCCAGGACAATTACTGATAAGAACAGACAACACCACAGTAATGTGGTACATAAACAAACAAGGAGGAACACATTCATACCCCTTGTGCAGACTAGCCATGACTCTTTGGAACTTGGCTCTGGAATGGAAAATCGAACTTCAAGCACAGTACCTGCCAGGATTGGAAAACATGCTGGCAGACAAATTAAGCAGAAATATGACAGATCCACACGAATGGAAGTTACATCCTCAGGTGTTCACAGAAATAATCCAAGTGTGGGGGAGGCCAGACATAGATCTTTTTGCCTCCCACAGGAATCATCAATTGGAAAAGTTTTGTTCGAGGACCTTTCATCCAAAGGCCTGGAGAGTGGACGTCCTTTCATTCAGTTGGACAGCATGGACAGTTTACGCATTCCCACCTCTGCCTCTTCTGCCCAAGGTACTTTTGAAAGCAAGAGCAGACAGACCGAAGATGATACTGATTGCTCCAGATTGGCCAAGGCAACACTGGTACCCACTGCTGAGGAGCCTAACACATACTCCTCCCTGGTCCCTGCCTCTAATGCCTCTTCTGCTGACTCAGCACAGCTACAACACTCTTCACAGTCAGCTGAAAACACTCAATCTCGCTGCATGGAAAATTCCTTAACACCACAACCGACCCTACTCTCCAAGGAGGTGCAGGATGTCATTTTGGAGGCCAGAAGGCCATCTACTAGAAAAGCTTACTCTGCAAAATGGAAGCGGTTTTGTTCTTGGAATGAGAAAAAAGGCCAGGACCCTAGAAAACTGAACTTGCCTCAGGTATTACAGTATCTAGCTGAGCTGCTGAACAGTGGACTTTCATTTTCTTCCATAAAAATCCATGCCTCAGCCATTTCTGCAGAATACAACACGGATCCTCCTTTATTTACTCACCCACTCTTACGACAGTTCCTCAGAGGGGCTAAGAATATAAGACCACCAAGGAAACAACCAATACCAGCCTGGGATCTTAATTACATACTAGAAAAATTAACATTGCCTCCTTTTGAACCAGCTGCCTCAACAGATTTGCAATATTTGTCCTGGAAAACTGCCTTCCTTCTGGCTATCACTTCAGCTCGTAGAGTTTCGGAACTACAGGCCCTCATGGCGGTGCAGCCCTTTCTCATTTTCCATCAGGACAGGGTTTCCCTTCATACCAACCCATCATTTATGCCTAAAGTGGTATCCAGGGTAGCTTTAAATCAAGCCATACACCTTCCTACCTTTTACCCCAATCCTCAAAACAAAGGGGAAAGGCTGCTACATTCTTTAGACATCCATAGGCAGCTACGTTACTATTTGGACAGAACAAAGTCCTTCAGGAAATCAGAACAACTCTTTGTGTCCTATGCTGTAGGGGCTCAAGGGAAGCCAGTTTCCAAGCAGACTATTTCCAAGTGGATAGGCCACTGCATAAGGTTTTGTTATTCCTATCATGGGAAATCTGTTCCTACAGGTATCGGATCACACTCCACCAGTGCCACAGCTACCTCTACAGCCTTCCTCCGAGGAGTTCCTACCAAAGATATTCTGGAGGCAGCCACTTGGAGTTTTGTACATACCTTCACAAAACACTACCACCTGCCTTTATATTCCAGAACAAGAGCAGGCTTTGCCACTGCTGTTTTGCAGGGCATTCTGGCTCAACCCAGTTCCTCCTAGTACCTACCACCCTGTGCGCAGCTTTGGGACTCTACCCATCTGTGATTACTGCAGCTGTATGCACGATGAACATAGTACAGTTTTGTACCTACCATAAATGTAGATGTTCAAGTGCTAATACAGCTTCAGTACAGGATGTTAAGTTGTCTATCTCGCCTTCATTCTTGCTGGATGGGTTTGGAGCCGACCTCGGCTCCAACTCGGCCACTCTAAAAGCTCGAGAGTTTGTTCCACCGGCTCGAGGCTCCCCTTATATCCCACAATGCTAGGCGAGAGTTACCTCCGATCTCGTTTGCCGCTACAGCTTCGAGGTTGGTTTTCTACCGGTTCTTGGTAAGTGACTTTTTCTTGTGGAAATTAGTCTTTCAAAACCCCTTTAATTTTAATATATTTAATTAATTCCCTTAGTTTAGAGAAATTTTTATCCCCTTCTAAAAAATTTCCGTTTTTTTTCCTTAGGTTCTTCCCTTGGGCCTACAGGCCTTTTCTCTTCCCTAGTGGAGTGTGTGTGTATTATTTTATTTTAAAATCCTACTGGTTTTATTATAATTTAACTTGACAGGGTGTAACTAGTGTGTTTGTGTGTGTGTTTGTGTACACCTGTTTAAAAATGTCTAAAGAAGCAAAGGTCTCCGGATTCAAGAAGTGTGATGCGTGCTGTCAGAAAATGTCTCTGACAGACGCTCACACTTCTTGTGTCTACTGTCTGGGGCCTTTGCACCTGCAGGACTCCTGTGCTGTGTGCCATGGCTTCAGCCCCAGGGTCCTGCAAGAAAGAAAAAATAAACTGATACTAAGAGGCTTACTCAAGCCAGAGGATTCCCTATCTGTTTCAACAGGGAAGCCCTCTAAGGTATCTAGGTCTTCGGGTCCGGCAACTGAGCCGAGACCTAAGGTTTCTCAACCTTTGCCTTCATCGGCTCCGGCTGGAGCCGATAAGTCTCAGTCCACAGTTTCTGTGGCCCCTGCTCGGCGGAGCCGAGGTAGTAAGTTCCGTGTGGGCTCCGACCAGACCTTCGGAGCCGACAACTAGGAAGAGGTCCAGGTCACCGTCTCTTGGCTCCGTTCATTCGGCTCCAGGATCTCCCCTGCTGTCTGAACGGAGCCAAAGATCTCACTCCTCTAGGTCATCGAGGCTGTCGGATCATGACCTTCAGAGGGTAGTGAGTCGACTACTTAAGTCCGAGGCACTGGCCCAGATGCTTCAGAGCCCGACTCATCAGTCGATGCCTGTCCCGGTCCATCAACATATTCCTCCTTCGACTCTCTTGAGCTCGGAGCCGGGTCGTGTCGGAGCCGAGACTGTGATAGCGTCGGTGCCGATACAATTGTCTTCGGCTCCGTTTTCGGCTCCGTTTTCTTCCTTGTAAGAATCTCGGCGCCGGACTTCGCTCGTCGGCTCCGAGGGGTGAGTGGCATCGGACCCTTGTCCGACCCCTCTCCTCTCGGTGCCGGCGCTAGTGAGTTCGGCTCCGACATCGGCCTCGAGCCATCACTGTCGGTGCCGAGGGGTTCTTAGCTTCTCGGGCGGGGACCTCTGGCTCTGCCTGACAGGGGTGCATTCGAGGTCATGCGAGTGTGTTAGAGCCTGGCTGTACTCCACAGTCGGCTCCGTCGCCTCCCTCTATGGTGCCTCAGACTAAGTCGACTCACTCCCTCATCCCGGACCGCAGAGAGCCAGCTCCTCAGGAACCCCTGTGGGATTTCATCCTCTTCGAGGCCTCTCCTGATTTGGCAGAAGAGCCCCTGGGAAGAGGAAGTGTAAGAGGAAACACATTGACTCACCTGAGTCCATCACATCAGACACAGATTTGGATGATTCTGAGGGTTCCCCCCGTTCCCCTTCTGAAGATGTCTCATTTGCAGACATTCTGGAGATCCTGAAACAGAGGGGAAATTGGCCAGCCCTCAACCCTTGGAGGCGAATCTGTGTATCTTGAGGCGTTCGGCTCGTCCTTCCACCTCCTGGGTGTCCCCCCCCTTTGACCCCCTCATGCAGGTGGTTGCTAAGAAGGCATGGACGGCTCCTGATTCAGTGGTCCCCACTCCCAGGAGATCCTCCAAGTTCATAACAGCACCAGCAGACAAACAGTTCTTAACAAAAGGAGTCTCTGTGGATGCTATGGTGGTAGCTGCTGCCACTAAGAAGGAGCTAGCTGATCCTTCAGTACCTGTCCATCCACCTAACAAGGAATCTAGGTCCATGGACAGGTACGGGAAGCGGATGTTCTCGTCAGCGACATTTACCATGCGTTCGCTGAACTACCTGTGCCATTTTACTCGTCTTCAAAGGGACTTGATCAAAGAAGCGAGTGAAATGTTAAAGGACCCTACAGCTGCGGGTTTCCAAGATAAGATGAACACGCAGCTGGCTACCCTTAACTCCATAACCAACTCCTCCATGCGCCTTCTTTCTTACGCGGCTGATGGAGCGAGCAGAGCCGCAGGGACAGGTGTGGCCTTACGTAGGCATGCCTGGATGCGGCTATGCAATTGCGGACCCTTCAAGGCGTCTTTCACGAACTCCCGTTTGATGGATCATCCTCTTTGGTCCTCAAGTGAAAGAAACCTTGACTAGGTGCGAGACTGATGGCAAGACCCTTTCTGCCGTCGGAGTCCGTTTTTCTACTCCTTCCAGGCCTTACCCCAAAGGCCAGAAAGGTGGAAAGATGTGGTTCCGTAAACAATCTCAAGGGACTTCGCCTGGCGACAGAGTCGTTTCCCGCCAGAGGCAGAGGCGGAATAACAATGGTAGACGCGCCCTAGGGGCAGGGGGTCCGCAGAACCAGGGCAATCGGGAAGCCTTCCTGACAAGCCCTTTCAGCATCCCTGAGGTGTTGCCCGACTGCCCATCTTCGGAGGCAGTCGGGGGAAGATTGTCACTGTACCCAGAAAGCCTGGCTATCCCTGACTCAAGACAAATGGGTACAGTCCATCATTTCGAAGGCTATTCTATCCCCTTTCTTCGCTTTCCAAATCAGTCAAAAAATCCCTTCCAGATGTTCCACCGCTCAAAGGGATCTAGCAGTTTTGGAGATTTCAAAACTGCTTGCAAAAAGAGCAATTCAGCCAGTTCCAGCAGACCAGCAAGGATCCGGAATCTACTCAAGGTTCTTTTAGTTCCAAAGAAAACAGGGGACTGGAGACCAATTTTGGATCTCAGTGTCTTGAACAGATCAGTCAAGAAAACAAGATTTCGGATGGTCACGCTGCAATCCATCCTTCCCCTTTGGGCAAAGGAAACTGGATGTGCTCTATAGACCTTCGGATGCGTACTATCACATAAAATGAACAGGCGCTCCAGAAGATTCCTCCGCTTCAGGCTGGGAACCAGTCATTTTCAGTTCAGGGCCCTGCCCTTTGGTCTCACCACTGCCCCGGTGTTTACCAAATGCATGGCAGTGGTAGCTTCTCACCTGAGACGACAAGGATTCCAGGTGTTTCCATATTTGGACGACTGGCTCCTCACAGCTCCCACCAAGCATCTCCTTCTGATGGCCAGAGATTACACTTTTCGCATTTGTCAAAAGCTGGGTATTTCAATAAATTGCGAAAAGTCTGTTTTGTCGCCTTGTCATACTATTACCTACATAGGCGCAAATCTAGATACAATAAACATGTCTGCAAGACTAACACATCAGAGAATATCAGACATTCACAAATTGGTATCACTCCTTTTCAACAACAACAGAATCAAAGCCAGGTTAGTTCTGAAGGTGTTGGGAATTATGGCAGCTGCCATACCTCTGCTTCCATTAGCCAGATACCACATGCGGATCCTTCAGTGGATGCTCTTTACTCAATGGTCATACCAGCAACTTCCAATGTCTCACACCATTATGATCACACAAGCGTGCAAAAATCATCTCATGTGGTGGATGTCTTCCCCCCAGCTCTTGTCGGGAAGACCCTTTGTTCCACCTCCTCCGTTTGCTACTCTGACAACGGATGCCTCCCTGATCGGGTGGGGGGGGCATTATCAGGGCAGGACGGTCCAAGGCACATGGCAACCAAACGAATGCCACTTGCACATAAATGTTCTGGAGATGAGAGCAGTGCTTTTAGCGTTGCAAGCCCTTCATGACTCTCTTCCCTTGGGAACGATTGCAATCCAGACAGACAATATGTCTGTAGTGTGGTACATCAACAAACAAGGCGGAACCAGATCATACCCCCTGTGTCGAGAAGCACTCAGACTGTGGCAGTGGGCGATTTCTTCTCAGCGGTTTCTGATAGCAACGCACATCCCCGGGAAGTCCAATCAAATTGCGGACAAATTGAGCAGAGCTATACTCATGCCTCACGAGTGGTCTCTGAAAGACTCTGTAGTGAGAGAAATTTTTCTCAAGTGGGGTCAGCCTTGCTGCGATCTTTTTGCTACTCCCCAAAACAGCAAGTGCAGAGAATATTTCACTCTATTCCCTTTACCAGGCCAACCCAGCAGAGACGCTCTAGTCCAAGTTTGGCCCCGGGACTTCTGTATGCATTTCCTCCTTTCCCACTGATCTCTCAAGTAATACAGAAAGCTATCGCTCAGAAGGCCTCATTGATCCTCATTGCTCCTTACTGGCCTCGACAAGTGTGGTTCCCCTTTCTACATCGTTTTCTCTTGGGCGACCGTGGAATCTGGACCTAGTTCCAGATCTTTTGATCCATCAGTCGGGTCAGTTTCATCGCTCCCTCCCCTCTCTGAACCTCACTGCTTGGTTCCTCCAGTTCCAACCTTAGCCAGGCTTCCTCAATTATCTCACTCTGTTAGAGATATTTTGATAGCTTCCCATAAATCTTCCACTCGAAGATTTATTTGAGTAAGTGGAAACGCTTCACATATTGGGCTCAAGGAAAGGACATAGATCCTTTCACTGCTTCCATCCAACTAGTCCTTGATTTTCTAGCTGAACTCTTCCATGCAGGTTCATCTCCCTCTACACTTAAAGTTCAATTGGCAGCTATTTCTAACTTTCATGTGGGTATTTCTGAATCTGCCCTAATGTCCCACAAGCTCTGCAAAGCCTTTTTGAAAGGAGTTTTTCTTCTCAGACCTCCTATAAGAAATCCTCCTTCTCCTTGGGACCTAAATTTAGTTCTTGCTTCTTTGATTCTTCCCCTTTCGAACCTGCAGTCTCCTGTTCTTTAAAATTATTATCATGGAAAACTCTTTTCTGGTAGCTATTACATCAGCTAGAAGAGTTTCAGAGCTTCAAGCACTCAGCTGTCGTCCTCCTTATCTTTTGTTTCATAAGGACAGAGTATCCTTACGAACTAACCCGTCCTTTTTGCCTAAAGTGGTTTCGACGTCAAATCTAAATCAAAGCATTGATCTACCGGTCTTTTTTCCAGAATACTCCAATAGGTCTGAACAAAAATTACACTGCCTGGATGTTCACCGTCAATTGAGGTACTACTTGGATAGAACTAAACAGTTCAGAAAATCTGATCAGCTGTTTGTCTCCTATGCGGAGAGCAGAAAGGGACTTTCAGTTTCAAAGGTATCATTATCCAGATGGCTAACATCTTTAATTTCCCTTGTATATGAAATTAGACATCAAAAGCTGCCTGATAAACCTAAGGCTCATTCCACCAGAGCTTTGGCTACTTCTTTAGCCTTCCAAGACAGACTGCCTATCGACACCATTTGTGCAGCGGCTACTTGGGCTACTCCTCACACTTTCATTTCTCATTATAAGTTGGATTTAGCTTCTAGGCATAGAGCTAACTTTGGTTCCACTGTTCTCAGGAGTCTGTTCCGTTAGGCCACCCGGGACAAGGTGCTAGGGACGGTCCCATCCAGCAAGAATGAAGGCGAGATAGACAACTTAACATATAAAAGTTATGTTCTTACCATAACGTTCCATGTTAGTTGTCTTCTTCTCGCCTTCTACCCTCCTTCCCCCTGGCCTGGACAGACCTAGAGGAGTTGTGATTGTGACCTCTCTTTCTACCACCTCTTTCTTAGACATATGCTGTTATGCATATTTCCTGGTTCAGGATGTAGGTCACCCTTCTTTCTTCCTGTTGTTAGAGGTGGACTCTGTTTTACAGTTATTCTGTTACTATTATAAGCTGGGGTTAGCTTACAAACGAGATCTGAGGTAACTCTCGCCTAGCATTGTGGGATATAAGGGGAGCCTCGAGCCGGTGGAACCAACTCTCGAGCTTTTAGAGTGGCGAGTCGGGAGGTCGGCTCCGAACCCATCCAGCAAGAAGAAGGCGAGAAGAAGACAACTAACATGGAACGTTATGGTAAGAACATAACTTCTATTTTCCCTCCCTCCTTCCCCACTTGGTAAAGGCATGGGGCCTAACAACCTCTTCATACAACCTGACTGGGTTATCCTTCTATGGTTTATTTGCTTGCAACCACTGATTTTGGATTATATTGCATTGCATGTATACACATATAAGCATAATTTATGTATTGCCTTCCTTCTGGGGGCACCTGACATCTGGGGCAAGAAAGACTGAAGAACATGGCGTCGGCTGTGTCTTATATACTCTGGCCTCACTGACGTCAGAAGAGAAAGCGACGACAACTGACGCCGGACCAAGACTTTGGAATTGGCCGACGAGGACCGCCTGACGGCAGAGAACCCATCTGTGATTACTGCAGCTGTATTAGCACTCGAACATCTACATTTATGGTAGGTACAAAACTCATCATGAGCTGAGTGGGCCTTTCCCAACATTCTTGTCTCAGCAGGCCCTCAACCAAGATCTGATGAAGTTGTCTGAGAACTTTATGCTTTTTCTTAAGAACTTGCTGCCACTGTCGGAACAGCCATCAGTGTCAAAGGTTTCCCACCTTAACAGGAAAAGGATCCTACTCCGAGGAATTTGAATCCTTTGATTGTGAGGGAGATTGACTTATTGGAGCACAAAGTATTTCTCTTTCTTGTCAGACACTGAAGAAACCTTCTCTTTGATTTGAGAGGATTTCTCATTTGAGGACACCTTTAATGGAATGAATGATTTCAAGTCGGAAGCTGAAGATTATTCAGATGCCCAGAAAAACATACAGACATTTCTGGGATTACAAGAACATAAACCCTTATCTGTTGCTTTAGTGGTTGAAGATGTAGGGGGTGCCTTCAGCAGTACATCTTTGGAACCAATTGCCAACTCCACGCCCCATGGAATTTCACCTTTTTCCTTAGTTTTGTGAATTACTGTAAGTGCTTGTATAAGAACCCAGATGTTCTTTGTGTTTCACTGTTGCAGTCATCACACTAGAGTCATCTGCCTGAAGGTAGCCCTCAGTCGGCCTGAATACCAGAGTCTTAATATTTCTGCGTCGGATGCTGTCGCTGCTTCCATGACGTCAGGGGTATAAAACAGGCAGCCGATGCCATTACATCAGTCTTTCTTGCCGAGGAGGAGCCCGAAGCAGTAGTAGTTGGGGATCCTGTTTTACTTGCTCTAACCGATGTCCGAAAAAGTTAATGATTGTCTTGCCTGTGGAAAGCAAATACCTCACAGAGATTTTCATTCTTACTGTGTCACCAGTTTAGGCCCAGACTACAACGTCCCTCGCTGTCGGTTTTGTGCCTTGGTTAGCTCCCGAACCATTCATCGTCGGGCTATCTTTGTTGTTAAATTCTTTCGCTCTCATTCTTCGTATTCCGAAATGGCTTCGATAAGCCATCCGACTACTGATCTTAGAAAAAACATAAAGATAAAGACAGAGACAGACCACATAGGTCCAAAACTGCCACCGACACTTCTGTTAAGCTAGTCGCCAGTCCACCAGTACTCAGTGAGGTGCCTTTGCAGCCCCTGATGCCCACTTCTATGGATTCGCAGGCCTCTGCTGAGACCCATTGGGAGTCCGATATGCCGCAAGATGCTTCTTTGACTATGGAACCTGCGAATGTCTCTACCTTGGATGGGTCTGGAGCCGCTGTGCAGGCACCGGCGTCTGAGTGTGTATTTCATCTACCAATGTTCGAATCAAACCAACGACTGTTTTTAGCCAAAACAACCGGGTTTCTTAGGCCCAGAGTACTTACTACGCCTAAAAAACAGTGACCAAAGCACATGCTCAAGCTCCCATGCCACAAAAACAAATGCTTAGAATGGCTGAAGACCTTATTACCCTAATCAGAGGAAGCCAGCCTTCCACTGCTAAGAGACTAAGAATTGAGTTTCCTTCTGATTCTACAGACCAGGAGTCCTATGACTCTGACCCTTCTGATTATCGGGACATGCCCTTATCTGCCTGTGAGGATTCAGATGCAGAGGAATCCATTCCCTCTGCTCCCCTCCAGAGGATTTTTCTTTTGGTGAAACCTTGCATACTTTAAGAGAGCATTTCTACTGGGAATGCCAAGACTACTCTCAGTCCAAAAAGAGACTCAAAGATTTTTTTTAGAGTTGCCTCACCACAGGCCTCTAGCTATACCCCCCCCCCCCCCGTCCTGGATGTTGTAGATGATGTATTTATGGAATCCAGTCTTGCTCCAGATACATTACCCCCGGCCCCTAGGAAAGCTGACCAGTACTGCAGAGTAACTGATTCCCACAAATTTCTTTCTAAGAATCCTACTGCGAAAACAGGGGACCATTTCCCAGGGACCTAAAGGTATTAAGGCTACTACAGTCAAAAATCCTACGCCTTCGGGCAGGGATTCCAGAGCTTTAGACAGATGGGGTAAGAAGGTATATACCTCTGTAACTCTCGCCATCAGGGCATTGAATTCCCAATTTCACATGTTGAAGTACTAGCAACATATTATGGAACTAATTAAACAAAAAATGGTATTTCCAGATTGTGCATAAAATGACAATTTACAAGAGTTAATGCATTCTGCAATCCAAGTTAGTAAGCATACTTTGCAGTGTGGTTTTTAATGTCCTAGAAGCATCTTGCAGGGCTGCAGTCACTGGGTCTGTACTGAGAAGGCATGCTTGGCTGAAAGAACAAACCTTGCCAGATTATGTTATATGCTAATTACTAGACGCTCCTTTAAATAAGGACTGTTTGGCACCAAAGCAGAAAGAAAAAGATGGAAGAAAAAGCTAAATCTTAGCAAACTGTCAAAGAATTCTTACAAGTACAACCACCTAGATTCAATAGGCATTGGCCTTCTAAAAACTGGTCCTTTCCATCCCCTTCCAAGCCCGACCAGACCCAGGGGAAACAGGCCAACCAGACTACAGTCTCAGGGTATGCAGAGATCTAAACAATGGAGTGCTCCCACCCCAAAGACAGGGAGTGGTAAGCTGCCCCCTTATGGAAAAAGTTCACAATGACTTTTCAGTTATCCTTCGCAGCCCTGCCCAATTACTTGTGCCACTAAGAGGAAAACTTGCCCTTCATGTAAAAACTGGATGTCCATTACTCGGGACCAATGGGTCCTAAACATTGTATCCCAGGGATACAAATTCTACTTCCTTTCGCTCCCAACCCCAAGAGAGTTTCCAGACCTTCCTCCAAACCAGTGGGCAGAGGCTCAAAAGCAAGTACTTTCCTTGTTCAATGTTAGAGCTGTTCAGCCTGTTCCAGTAGAACAAAAGGGTCAGGGTTTCCACTCCAGACTTTTCCTGTTTCCCAGTAAAGAGGGCTCTTGCCTCCCAATCCTGGGTCATTCAATTCTCGACACCTTTCTGGTCATCCCAAAATTCAAGATGCTTACCCTGCAACAGCTTCTTCCCATGCTAGCCAAGGATGCCTGGTTAGTCATTCTAGACTTAAAAGAAGCTTTTCTGCATATCCCCATAAGGGAGTCATGCAGGAAATGTCTACGTTTCTGGGCAGGCTCTATGCAATGTCAGTTCTTTGCACTTCCCTTTGGCTTATCTGCTGTGTCCAGAATATTCACAAAGTGCCTGGCTCCAGCCATTGCGTACTGCAGGCCGAAAAATATCCAAATTTTCCCATACTTGGACGACTGCCTGATTTAGGCGGACACTCAGGAATTGCTTCTTCAGCACCTGGCATTTGTAAAAAGCCTTCTCACTTCATTGGGGTACACCATCAACAAAAAGAAGTGACAATTGGTACCCAGTCAAAAGTTTGTATTCCTGAGAGCAAGCTTGGACACAACTTCCCAGATGACATTTCTCAGATCAGAAAAACAGGTCTATCTGACAAACTGCTTCAAACAAATGGCCACCAGAGCCCAGCTTTCTGCAAGAAAAATACTGCAAGCCCTAGGGTTCATGGCCTGATGTATTTGACTAATTCCATATGCAAGACTGCATATGAGGAAACTTCAGTGGTACTTAAAAAGTCTTTGGTGCCAACATTCTCAGGACCTGGAAACAGACATTCCTGTCATACCTTGTCTAAGGGCAGAGTTCCTTTGATGGGCAGAAGCATGCAACCACAACAAGGGAATGCTTTTCACTCAACCCCTTGTGGCCCAAACCCTGACAACAGACGCATCAGACTATGCATGAGGGGCTCACATTGCAGGCAAATGCATTCAGGGCCACTGGAGCCCAAGCCAGATTCTCTTGCACATCAATCAAAAAGAGATGCTACCTGTACAGAATGCTCTTACAGCATTCAAATACATAATCCTTCCAGGACAACTGCTTATAAAAACAGACAACACCACAGTTATGTGGTACATAAACAAGAAGGGGAAACCCATTCTTACCCAGTCTGCAGGTTAGCCTTGGCCCTGTGGAACATGGCCTTGAGCAACCAAGTGCGTCTACAAGCTCAGTGCCAGGCAAACAAAATTCACTGGCAGACGACTTAAGCAGAAATCTCCTAGACCCACTCGAGTGGAAATTGGAGCCCAGCGCCTTCAGCCTTCTGACCCAGAGGTGGGGGACACCAGAGATGGACCTCTTTACCTCCCCCGAGAACCACCAGCTGAGCAAATACTGCACCAGGAACCCTCACAGCAGGGCTTGGAAGGTGGATGCCCTACCCTTTCAATGGGAAAACCTTTCAATTTATGCTCCCCCCCCTCTGCACCTTCTCTCAAGAGTACTACTCAAGGTAAAACAGGACAGGCCAAGGGCAATTCTTATTGCCCCAGACTGGCCTCACCAGCACTGGTACCCACTCTTACGCAGCCTGACAGCAGTGCCACCTTGGCACCTTCACCAGACTACTACCCTGCTGTCTCAGCAGGAGGGACAGATTTTGCATCCACAATTGCAAACCATAAACCTTGCAGCCTGTTTTATCCCTTGAATACACCACCAGCAACCCTCAGCAGACAGGTGCTGGACGTCATTCTTGAAGCCAGAAGGTGGAGTACTAGGAAATCCTATGCTGAAAAGTGGAAAAGATATTGTTCTTGGAATCATTCTCAATGGAAGGACACAACAGTGCCCTCCTTACCTCTAATCCTGGATTACCTAGCAGAGCTACTCCACAGAGGCCTGTCCTTCTCCATTAAGATTCATGCCTCTGCCATCTCAGCTTATTATAATACTGAGCCTGTTTACCTTTATATCGTCAATCCCGATATGGGCGAAACGACTTCTGCAAATACCAAAATGAGAACGTCTTCAATGTCGAATTCCGAATAAGCGAACGACAAAACCTCTCCCCTTTTTGACCCATGGTGGCAATGGCGTGGAGGTATGGTGCGGTCAGAAATGTAGAATGTTTTTCGATATTTAAAATTTTTTGTGGTTTTGGTTCGTGTAACTTAGTCGATTAAGTGGCCTGTCGACGAAGTGTGATCAATATAAAGATAAACCTACTGGGCCACCTGTTTTTTTTTTTTTCTCACCCTCTCATCAAACAGTTCTTGCGAGGGGCTAACAACTTTAAGGCACCCTAGGAGAACACCCACCCCTGTTTGGGACCTTAACTTTGTACTGGAAAAGCTCACGCTTCCCCCTTTTGAACCTGCTGCCTTAGCAGAGTTAAAATTCCTCTCTTGGAAAACAGCCTTGCTTTTAGCCATAACTTCAGCAAGAAGAGTGTCTGAGTTACAGGCTGTAATGGCTGTGGAACCCTTCATTATTTTCCATGCTGACAGGGTTTCCCTTAGGACTAACCCGTTCTTTATGCTTAAGGTGGTGTCCAATGTGGCTCTAAACCAATCCATCCATTTGCCAATCTTCTTCCCTAATCCTCAAAATAAAGGGGAAAGGATCCTGCACTCATTGGACGTCCACAGACAGCTCAGGTTCTACCTTGACAAGACTAAGCCTTTCAGAAAATTGGACCAGCTGCTAGTCAGCTTTGCTACAGGGGCAGAGGGTAAGGCCATTTCAAAACAAACCATTTCCATATGGATAGCACACTGCATCCATTTCTGCTACAAGCACCATGGAAAACCTACCCCACAGGGGATCAGACCACATTCCACTAGGACTACTTCCTCCTCTACAACGTTTCTCAGGGGAGTCCCCACCAGGGACATTGTAGAAGTTGCAATCTGGAGTTCTGCACACACCTTCACCGAGCATTACCACTTACCTATCTTTTCTAAATCCAGGGCTGGATTTGCTACAGCAGTCTTGCAAAGCCTAGCCAGCCCTAACACTTCTTGACTGCCTCCATCCTTCCTCAGTTTTGGGAATCAACACAAGTGTGATTACTGCAACAGTGAAACATGAAGAACTTGGTACAGTTGTGTACAGTTAACATAAATGTAGATGTTCGAGTGTATTCACTGTTGCAGTCCTGGGTTCCCTCCCTCCAGCCCCCTGTCTTTCTCTCTCTTTCTACCTCTCCTGTATATGGCCATTCCTAATGGCATTGGTATTTACTTTTTACTGGTGGTGTTCCCCACCATATACCAGCTCCCTATTTGGGGGCTCCTGAAATTTAGGGTAAGAAAAACTGATGTAATGGTGTCGGATGCCTGTTTTATACCCCTGACGTCATGGAAGAAGCGACAGCATCTGACGTAGAAATACAAAGACTCTGGTATTTGGGCCGACTGAAGGGCTATCTGCAGGCAGATAACCTTGTGTGATGACTGCAACATTGAATACACTCGAACATCTACATTTATGGTAAGTGTACACAAAAGTACTTTACTGAATGTCTTTGTAGGTTACTTGCTTGACTCCAGGGATACCAGAGGTTCCATCTAGGATCCCTGTTCCCAGTGAGAAGGAAGGTGTCATACTTGATATGTCTTATAGGTCTACACCTCTGTAACCCTGGCATTCAGGGCTCTAAGCTGCCGGACTTGCACTTTAGCTCTAGGGTACCCTCTTATCCCAAAGTAGGGATAAAGCTGAGGAGATGGAGAACAAGGCCCTAAAAGGTAAAGTACTGGTTGCATGCTGTTTCTTTCCAAGGTGGGTAAGCTGTTTGATGTGTGGCTATGATGCACTGGATGCATCATGCAGGGCTTCATCAACAGAGTTAGTCATTAGAAGACATGCTTGGCTGAGGACCCAAGCCCTATCAGATCATATGATGAGGTGGGCGGCAGACATTAAGGTTTGGGGCACCACAAGGGAATCAACTGTGACTTGATAGAGCTTTTTCTTCCACTAATCCACCCACCCTCAAATCCCGTTGCGATCTTCTTTTTTCCCTGTCTTGCAGTTTTCTCTGATATCCATTTTCCTCAAAATGGGAAGGGTCTTCTGGGCCTATTCTGAGAGTGTGGGCAAAAATCAGACTCTTGAGTTTTACAAGATTGCAAGTTTTAGGTTGTAAAAAGGCTAAGGTTGTCAGGCACCTAATACTGTGAAAACAAAGATCTAATCAACTCTGTGCTGCTGGCCCTTCTAAATGAAGGCATTGTAAATAACCATGCCATAGCAAGAAGGTGGGTACATGGTTTTATTCAAGACTGTTTTTAGTCTCAAAAAAGACTACGCTTGGTGGCTTTTTTACAACTGATGAGTGCTAAACAAGTTTCTTTTTGTATTAGCATCCAAAATATTAACTTTGCAGGCCCTACAGCCTTTCCTGTCCCTTAAAGCTTTCATGGTAACTGTAGATATGAACAAAGCCTACATGCACGTGTTTAAGAGCCAGAACAGACTGGCAGGTTTTCGGATTCAAAGCGGGGTGTGCTCACTACCAGCTTTACTTGTTTCACCTTGGGCATGTCTTCTGCACCCAGGGTGTTTACAGTGTGCATGGCTTCAGTAATTGCCTGTTAGCAGGATCAAGAGCATTCACATTTATCTGTACCCTTACCCGGATGGGTACTTGTTTCAGACATCACCAGTAGAGGAGACCGACAGCCCTGAGATTCATGCTGGCCTGCTTCCAGACTTTGGGATTCTGTGTAAACCTTATAAAAGCACAGCTAGTGGTTCCCAATATCTCCAATTTGTAGGAGACTTTCTGGACACAGTAAAATTGAGGATATTTCTTTCTCTTTAGGTGCTTTTCCAAAAGTATGTTATGTTGTCCTATCTCAGCATCATGCTCTGCTGATTGGGTTCGGAACTGAGCGCTCGGCCTAATTCAAAACTTGAGAGCTTCCACTGGCTCAAGGTTATGCTATATCCCATGATGCTCTGAGAAGCTTACCCAGATCTCGTTTGCCGCTCAAGCAGATCGAATGACTTCTAAACCGGCTCTTGGCTAAGTGACTTTCCTTCTTTACCTTTTCTGTAGTTTTCTTATATTCAGATAGTTATTTCTTTAGTGTTTTAGTAGTTTTGTCATTAAAAGGGTTATTAGTGTGATTTTTGACTATTTTACCCTGGTTTTTGGTGTTGACAGTCATCGTTTTTGTTTTCAGGCCTGTTGTGTTTCTTAACGTTACACTCCCTATCTCTTTAAGCTCGTTTTACTTGGAGAGATTTTTATCCTATTATAGGTAGCTCATTTAAGTTAGAGGGCTTCTTCTGTCCTGTTTAATTTTTAGGGCCGCTTCCCTACCCCTTTGTTTTTTTCCGGTTGTTTGTGAGGAGGGTCGTTTGAGTTAGAGGGCTATGTCTCTGTTTAGTGGACTAGCTGGCTGTTAGGCTTTAAAGCCTTTTTCCTTTAAAAAAAAAAAACTTGGAGTTTTTGGAGACTATTTTTTTCTTGTGTGTATAGTCTGTATTGTTAAGTTTCTGTTGTTATTGTAGTGTTGCATTGCTTTGATTTTGAAATTGAGAGTTATCCTTTTTATAGGGTTACATAGCTGGATAGTTTTTGTACAAGTCCTGATCAGACATGTCCAAAGAACTGAAACCGTCTGGTTTAAAAAAAAATGTGATGTGTAACCAGCAGATGTCCCTTACAGATGGGCACACCAGTTGTGTTTATTGCCTGGGTGCCCTTTATTTGCAAGCATCTTGTGCTTTTGTCATGCCTTCAGCAGTAGAGTGCTCTTAGAATGTAAAAACAAGTTAATAGTGAGAGGGCTGCTTAAGAACCCTTTCTCAGAGGTTTTGGAACAGTCTCAGAGCTCTAAATCTTCTGAAAAATCACCCTTTTCTTCTAAATCAGAGGAGTCTGGTAAAAGGACTGCTTCTTTAGGATCTGAAGAGTCTAGGAGCCGAAGTTCTCCCTTTGGTTTTGGGGAGGGGAGTCTGTTCGAACAGCAGTCTGAGCCGATTCTGTCTCTTGGGGCTTCAGCACAGTTGAGCTCGGCTCCTACATTGGCTTTGGAGCCAACCACTCTGCTTCAGGGTCGGTCTTTCGGTTCCTCCTCGGAGCAGGGGTGAGGAGGCTTTTGAGCTGATGGAGAAAGTGCTGTCACCTCAGACTGCTCCACTCTGTTTCAAGTACTCTTCCCTTAAAAGTGCCTCTGTTGGTCTCTGCACCATCGCTCCCCCTCAAGTGCAGAGACCCTAAGCCCCAGGAAGCCCCTGCGGGCGAGACCATCTCTTCTGAAACTTCCCCAGTGTGCGTCTCGGCAGAGATTGTGCAAGAGAAAGCACATAGACTCCCCGGATGAGTCTTATCATCTCAGACACTGACCTGGATGAATCAGAAGGGTCCCCATGGTCCCCCTGTAAAGATGTCTCCTTTGCAGACATCCTGGAGATTCTTAAGCAGAGGGGTGGCTAGAAGCCCACCAATCCTTCTGAGGACGAGTCTGTATGCCTGGAAGCTTTTGGGTCTCGCCCTACCACCTCTTGCATGTCTCCAACCTTTGATTAGTTGATGAATGTTATTGCTCTGAAGGCATGGGGCTTTCCACATGCAGTGGAGCCTGTTTCGAGGATGCCTAATAAGTTTATTACAGCACCCACAGAAAAATTATTTCTAACCAAAAGCGTCCCAGTAGATGCTATGGTGGTGGCCACAAAGAAGGAATTGTCAGAAACTTCATCTGTTCATCCACTGAATAAAGAGTCTCGGATGATGGACAGATATGGAAAGTATACCTTTTCTTTAGTGGCATTTATGCCTCAGTCGCTGAATTAATTGACCCATTTTATGAGACTACAAAGGGATCTCTTGAAAGAGCTAGGAGAATACCCTTCAGAGTACTGTAGCTGCTGAGGTTTCAGATAAAGTTTCCTCTCAGCTCACCGCCCTAAACTCCATGGTTAACTCCTCCATGTGACTGATTTCATATGCAGCCAATAGAGCGAGCAGGGCAGCACATACAGGAATTTCCTTACGGAGACATTCCTGGATGCATCTGTGTAACTTTGCTGAACCCTTCGAGTCTTCCTTCACTAATGCCCTTTTTGATGTCTCATCAATGTTCAGGCCCAAAGTTAGAGAGACCTTAAACCAGGTGTGAACAGGGAGGGAAAGACTGTCTCCCATAGGAGTCCGTTTTTCCATCCCCATTAGACCTTATCCCAAAGGTCAGAGAGGGGGAAAATGTGGTTCCGTAAGTCCCAAAGAGTATTTCCCAATGCATGTGGTGACTCTTCCCCCAGAGGCAGAGGGGGAAGTAACCGTGGAAGATGCCGACATTGTGGCAGAGGGGGTCCGCAGAACCAGGGTGACAGGGGTTCTTTCCTTGGACAGCCCTTACAGTGCTCCAGAGAGGAGGCCCACCTGTTCCTCTCTGAGACAGTTGGGGAACGCTTATCGTTGTACCCAAACACCTGGCTAGAAATCACACAAGACAAATGGGTACAAACAATCATATCCAGAGGTTATTACATACCTTTTCCCACTCCCCTTTGGAGAAATAATCCATCCCAAATATTCCACCCAGTCAGAGGGACTATGCAACATTAGAGGTACAGAGGTTGCTAGAAAAGTGTCATCCAAAATGTCCCCACAGATCAGATTGGATCCAGAACTTACTCAAGGTTCTTTTTAGTTCCAAAAAAGACAGCTGACTGGATACCCATTTTGGATCTCAGCAGATTAAACAAGTCTGTCAAGAAATCAAAGATGTTCATCGTGTTACACTGCTGCAGTCATTACACTTGGGTTATCCTGCTGTCAGGCGGTTCCCCAGTCGGCCTGAGTTCCAAAGTCTTGGTCCGGCGTCGGTTGCTGTTGCCTCCTCCCTGACTTCAGTGCGACAGGGATATGTAAGATGCAGCCGACGCCATTTTCTTCAGTCTTTCTTGCCGCGCGGTGCCCGAAGCAAAAGCAGTTCGCAAGTGCCGGTCGGCCGACTCCTGAGATTTTCATTCTGAATCCAGAACCGAAGTCTTTTACAAAGCTAAGTACCCCATTGGGAAAACTTTTTCTTGCCTCAGACCGATGTCAATAAAAGTTAATAACTGTATTTCTTGTGGGAAGCGAATGCCTCATAAGGATTTCCATTCCTATTGTATCCCATGCCTAGGCCCAGACCACAACGTCACTGGTTGTCAGTTTTGTGCTAGGTTTAACAAGCGCACTATTAAACGTCTGTTTGATTTTACCCGACATTATTTTGGCAGAAAATTTAATTACACCATGCCGTCGGAACTTCAGACGACCAGAATACATAAAAAGCGCAAAGACAAGGACAGGCATCCGAGGCCCAAACCTGATGAAGCCTCTTCTAGGCCAGTCGCCGGTTCTCTGGTTTTCAGCGAGGCGCCTTCGCAGCCCCTGACGACCACTTCTGCAGAACCACAGGCCGCCTCCGACTCCCACGTGGAGATGGCTGGGCCTTAGGACGCACAAGTTTTTCAGCCTACCAAGGCTAACCCTTCAGAGGGATCCGGAGTAGCTGAGCAACTCGAAGCTTCAGAGGGTGTTTTCAGACCTACTCAGTTAACCATTAAACCCCCTTCTAAGTCTAAGCCTGCTTTAAAAACAAAGAAACAAATACAGCATTCTCCAGGACAGGCCTCCATGCCTAAGAAACAAATGCTCAAAATGGCCGAAGACCTAATCACTCTGATCAGGGGGTCCCATCCCCCTCCTGATAAAAGGCCCAGACAGGGTGCAGACTATGACTCATCCGACCAGGTGTCCATTTCTTCGGATTCATCCTCAGACCTAGGATACTCTTTACCCCTTTATGAGGACTCTAATGCTGAGGAATCAATACCATCAGCCTCTCCGCCTGAGGACTACTCCTTTGGGGAAACCTTGCATACCATGAGGGAGCATTTCCATTGGGAGGGCCAGGATTACTCTGAATCCAAGAAAAGGCTCAGAGACTTCCTTTTATTACCTCAACACAGACCCCTTGCTATTCCGCCAGTGTTACACATTGTGGATGATGTGTATACTGAATCCAGCTTAAATCTCGACTCCTTACCTCCAGCCCCAGTTAAACCTGACAGATACTACAGAGTCCCTGGCTGTCACACATTTCTGTATAAAAGCCCTGTTGCTGACCTGAAACTATTTCTCAGGGACCCAAAGGGATTAAGGCCTCATCAGCAAAAAATCCAGTCCCCTCTGACAGAGATTCCAGAGCATTAGACAGATGAGGAAAGAAAGTATATACGTCTGCAACCTTAGCAATGAGAGCCTTAAATTGCCAGTTTCACGTGCTAAAATATCAGCAATTTTTGATGTCTCAGTTAAAACAAAAAATGCTTCCAGATTCAAATCCTCCTAATTTCAAAGAAATGCAGGATTTATTGCATGCAGTTGAACAAATGGGAAAGCATACTTTGCAATGTGGTTTTGATTCTTTAGAGGCCTCGTGTAGAGCAGCAGTTACAGGCTCTGTCATTAGAAGGCATGCTTGGTGAAAAGAACATACGTTACCAGATCACGTTAAAGCAAAATTATTGGATGCACCTTTACAGCAGGATGTGTTATTTGGAGTTAAGGCAGAAAATGTATTAAAGAAAATGGAGGATAAGGCAAAATCTATGCAAACGGTAAAGGATTTCTTACAGGTTCAGCCATTAAGATTTAGCAGAAATTGGCCAACAAAGAATTGGTCCTTTCCGGCTACAGACAGACCTCAAAGGGGCAGATACAGACGTCCGAGAGGTAGAGGTCAACCACAAGGTCCTTACATGCCTCAACAATGGGGTGCACCAGGCCAGAATGAAGGGGAAGACAGGCCCCAACCATATAAAAAGCAGCCTCAATGACTTCCCATTACAGCTGCCAAACAACTCTCTTTTGGCAGCCCCCTTGGGAGGAAAACTAGCACTTTTATATCACAATTGGCATTGGATCACGAAAGACAAATGGGTTCTCAACATTGTATCTCAAGGTTACAGGTTCCACTTTCACACTCTGCCAAGGTTAAAAGGAATGCCAAATATGCCACCAAATCAATGGGCAGAGGCTCAAAAACAAATTACAGCACTCATGGAAATGAGAGCTATTAAAGAGGTACCACCAAAAGAGCAAGGACAAGGATTTTATTCAAGACTCTCTTTGGTTCCCAGAAAGGACAAAGCCTGGAGGCCCATTCTGGATCTTTCTTCTCTAAACACTTACCTGGATGTTCCGAAATTCAAAATGTTGACACTAAAGCAGCTTCTTCCCATGCTGGGCAAGAAAGCTTGGCTCGTGACCTTGGACCTTAAGGAGGCATACCTGCATGTCCCTATCAGACAAAACTGCAGAAGATGCCTCAGATTCATCGCAGGTTCAATGCACTGTCTGCACTGCCCTTTGGCTTATCTACTGTGCCCAGGGTCTTCACAAAGTGCCTGACACCAATAATTGCATTTTGCAGACAGAAAGGAATTCAAATTTGTCCGTACCTGGATGACTGCCTGATTCAAGCAGAGAGCAAGGACATTCTTCTAGAGCATCTGGCGTTTGTTAAACAGTTATTAAGTTGCCTGGGGTACACAGTAAATGAAAAGAAATCAAAACTAGTGCCCTCACAAGAGATAATATTCCTGGATGCCAGCTTGAACACAATGGCCCAGATGGCTTATCTCTTGCCAGACAAGCAGGGACAACTGACTCAGTACTTTCTATTGATGGCAACAAAAACCCAACTCCCTGCAAGAAAAATTCTGCAGGCCTTGGGTTACATGGCATCTTGCATACTACTAATTCCATATGCCATATTGCATATAAAGAAACTACAATGGTACCTAAAGAGTGTATGGTCTCAACACTGTCAAAGTTTGGAAACAGTTATACCACTAATTCCTTGCCTTCAACAGGAGTTTCGATGGTGGGCTCAAGCGTGTCACGTCAACAAGGGACAGCCTTTTACTCAACCCACAGCCAGGAAAACACTGACAACAGATGCATTGGATTATGCCTGAGGAGCACACATGGCAGGAAAATGTATTTAGGGCAAGTGGCCTGCAGAACAAAGGCATCTTCACATCAGTCAAAAAGAGATGTTAGCTGTACAGAATGCCCTTATAGCTTTCAAGGACTTGCTGCATCCAGGACAACTATTACTAAAAACAGACAACACCACAGTTATGTGGTACATAAACAAACAAGGGGGCACTCACTCCTACCCCCTCTGCAGACAAGTCATGACCTTGTGGAGCACAGCTCTAAACTACCAAGTTCATCTGTAAGCACAATTCCTGCCAGGAGAGGAGAACACACTGGCAGACGACTTAAGCAGGAACATCATGGATCCCCATGAATGGGAATTGAATCCACAAATATTTAGAATGATAACAGAAATTGTGGAGCCCGGACATAGATCTGTTTGCATCCCCATGAACTGCCAGCTACAGAAATTCTGCACAAGGAGTTACCATCCACAAGCATGGAAAGTGGGGATGCCCTCTCATTCAGCTGGAAAAACCTACAAGTATACACTTTCCCTCCACTACCTCTCCTTCCAAAGGTTCTCATATAAAAGCCAGGCAAGAAGAGCCAAAGATGATCCTGATTGCTCCAGACTGGCCACGCCAGCACTGGTACCCAATCTTAAAGAATTTAGCACAAGAACCACCCTGGATATTGCCTCAAATCCCACATCTGCTGACTCGGCACAACAATCAGATACTTCACAGTCAGCTAAAGACCTTAAACTTAGCTGCATGGAAAATTCCTTAGTCAAGCAAGCAATGCCTCTCTCCAAAGCTGTTATGGAAGTCATTCTGGAGGCCAGAAGGCCTAGCACCAGGAAAGCTTATTCGGATAAATGGAAGAGGTTCTGTGCCTGGAACCAGTCTCACAGCCTTGACGCTCTTGTCCCAAACATTCCTCAGATTCTACAATATTTAACTGAGATGCTGGACAAAGGCCTCTCTTTTTCATCCATCAAGATCCATGCCTCTGCCATCTCTGCTCATTACAACATGGATCCTCCAATTTTCTCTAATCCGTTGCTAAAACAGTACCTCAGAGGGGCTAAAAACAAGACTGCCCCGTAGAGCATCAGCAGAATTAAAATATATTTCTTGGAAAACTGCTCTGCTCCTGGCAGTAACATCAGCTTGAAGAGTTTCAGAATTACAGGCACTAATGGCAGTGGAACCTTTCCTCATTTTCCACCAGGACAGGGTGTCCTTAAGAACTAACCCTACGTTTATGCCAAAGGTGGTTTCACGTGAGGCTCTAAACCAAACTATTCACTTGCCAACTTTTTATCCAAAACTACAGAATAAAGGTGAGAGACTACTGTATTCTTTGGACATTCACGGGCAGTTATGCTTCTACTTGGACAAAACCAAAGCTTTCAGAAAATCTGAACAATTACTGGTAGCATATGCTGCAGGAGCACAGGGAAAAGCCATTTCAAAACAGACTATTTAAAAATGGATAGGACATTGCATAAGTTTCTGCTACACACACCATGGGAAACCTATACCTAGCAGCATTAGATCTCACTTCACCAGGGCAACAGCCACTTCAACTGCCTACCTCAGAGGAGTGCCTACCAAGGACATTTTGGAAGCAGCAACATGGAGTTCTGTGCATACTTTCACCAAGCTTTACCATCTGCCTTTATACTCTAAATCCAGAGCTGGCTTCGCCACTGCTGTGCTGCAGGGCCTTATAGCCACACCTAATGCCTTATAGAACGAGCCACCCTACCTCAGCTTTGGGATTCTTCCCAAGTGTAATGACTGCAGCAGTGTAACACGATGAACATAGTACAGTTTTGTACCTACCATAAATGTAGATGTTCGAGTGTATGCACTGCTGCAGTCCAGGTTACCCTCCCTCCTTCCTCTCTTACTTGCTGGTACGTACCTATATCTCCTACCCTTTACTACCTATGGGGAGTATTTGCTGGTAACTAAAAGTTGTTGTTTGCTTTTCCTATATATGTTTTATTAGCAATTTGAATTGCCTATCCATTTGGTGGCACCTGACATCTGGGGCAAGAAAAACTGAAGAAAATGGCGTCTGCTGCATCTGTCGCACTGACGTCAGGGAGGAGGCGACAGCAACTGATGCCGGACCAAGACTTTGGAACTCAGGCCGACTGGGGAACCACCTGACGGCAGACTAACCCAACTGTAATGACTGCAGCAGTGTATACACTCGAACATCTATGTTTATGGTAGGTACAAAACTTTACTTTCCGGATGGTGACACTGCAGACAGTATTCTCCTTTCTGGGGAAAGACGATTGGATGTGCTCAGTAGATCTCCAGGATGCGTACTACCACAGAAAAATGGACGGGTGATCCAGGAGACACTCACGCTTTCAGCTGGGAGCCAGTCATTACCAGTTTCGAGCCCAGCCCTTTAGTCTCACTACGGCCTCCAGTGTGTTCACTAAATGCATGGCAGTGGTTGTCGCTCACTTGAGGCGTCTAGGATTCCATATGTTTTCATACCTAGATGACTGGCTGCTAACCGCCATCACCAAGCATCTACTAGTACAAGCAAGGGATGAAACAATTCATCTCTGTTCCAAGCTAGGCATTTCAGTAAATTTTAAAAAAGCTGCCTTGTTGCCTTCACAGCATCTTGTATTCTTAGGCACAGAATTAGACTCAAGGTAAATGTTTGCCAAACTTACCCTCAAAATGATTCCGTCCCTACACCATCAAATCAGGAACTTGATATCCAAAAGAAAAGTACAGGCAAAGACTGTCTTGCAGGTTCATGGCACCATGGCAGCTGCATCCTTTTTGTACCTCTTGTGAGTTTGCACATGAGAGTTCTTCAATGTCTACTTTTCTCCCAGTGGTCCGTACAAGATCTACCACTGTCACACAAGATCATTATCACAGAGTCCTGCAAAAAGAACCTACGGTGGTGGCTTCAAACGACTCAGTTGACCATGGGCCGTCTGTTTGTTTTTCCACAACCAACAGCCACATTGACCACGGATGCTTCTCACATACAGTGGGGGGCATTATCTGGGAAAGACTGTCCAAGGCATCTGGCAGGAACACAAGAACCACTTGCATATCAGTGTCCTAGAGATGAGAGCAGTGCTCTACTCGTTGCAAGCATTCCAGGACTCTCCCCCAATAGGAACTATTGGAATTCAGACAGATAACATTTCAGTAGTGTGTGGTACATAAACAAGGAGGAACCAAATCATACCCCCTATGTCGAGAGGCGCAAAGAGTATGGCAATGGGCTGTCTCTTCTCAATGTTTTCTGACAGCAGCTTGCATCCTGGAAAATCCAGCTTGATAGTGTACAAACTCAACAGAGTTATTCTGATGCCTCACAAGTGGTCCTTACCTTTTTGCCACGTCCATGAACGCCAAATGCAGCAGCTACTTTGCCCTGGTTCCCACTCCGGGGAAGTTACCGAGGGATGTGCTCATACACGATTGGCCCCCGGGACTACTTCACGCCTTCCCTCCCTTTCCTTTGATACCAAAGGTTCTTCAGATAGCTAACACATTGAGAAAGCACATTGATTCTCATTGCACCATACTGGCCTTGGCAAGTTTGGTTCCCCTTTCTGTGGACCCATTTCCAGGAGGAACAGCCAGAAAACTGTACTCTAGCAAGTGGAAAAGATTTTCACACTAGGCTTCCAAAAACAATAGTGATCCCTTTATGGCTTCCATCACAGCAGTGCTAGAATTTCTCGCTAAACTTTTTTAACGAGGTTGCAGCAGCAGCTACAATTAGAGTCCAGCTAGCCACTATATTCAACTTTCATTTTGGGAAAATGGGACTGAAAATCATGTCCCACAGACTCTGTAAGGCCTGTTTAAAAGGGACTTTCCTGCTAAGACTTCCAGTCAGAGAACCTCCAGCTCCATGAAATCTAAAGTTTGTTCTATCCTCAATTTTGCCTCCCTCTGCGTCTGCATCATCATGTGACATAAAGTTTTTGTCATGGACGACACTTTTCTTGGTGGCCATTACCTCTGCCAGATAAGTATATGAACTCCAAGCTCTGTCTATACGTCCTCCTTACATAGTTTTTCATGAAGACAGAGTCTCCTTACATATACTATTCCTTCCTTTCTACCAAAAGTGTGCTCCGTGACCAATCTAAATCAGTCTATTGAATTACCAGTGTTCTTCCAAAACTATGGCAACAGGGCAGAATATAGATAACAGTTGGATGTACATAGGCAGTTGCACTTTCAGAAAGTCAGACCGATCTTTTGTGTCCTTTTTGGAAAAAAAGAAAGGATTACCATTCTCAAAAGTGACACTGTCAAAATGGCTCACAGATTGCATTTCTTTCACTTACAGCACTCAAAATGGACAGTTACCTGGCAAAGTGAAGGCCCATTCCACAAGAGCTATTGCAGATTCTTCTGCCTTCCAGGCCAGATGTCCTTTGGATTCTATTTGTGCAGCAGCCACATGGGTAAAACCTCATACCTTTATCACTCACTACAAAGTACATGTGGCCTCCCGGAACAGGACTTCCTTTGGGTCCACTGTTCTGAAGAGTTTATTTCCTTGAGCCACCCAAGAAAGAAGGTGCTACGGACGCTGTCCCAACCAGCATAGAACAAAGGTGAGATAGGACAACATAACATTAAGAATTTATGTCCTCACCATAATGTTCCATGTTTGTTGTCCATCTCGTCTTCATTCTTGCATGCCACCCACCTTCCCCCTCCTTTCCTCCTGAAGGATTGGGGGGATAATTCTATTTAGAATTGGATTGTGGAGTCTCTGATTCCCTTCTGGATCTTATCTACACAAGTTGATTTATTGTTATATGATATTTATGCTTACTTTTGCAAAAAAGATCTGGGTAATCTTCCTTGAGCATCATGGGATAGGGCATAGCCTCGAGCCAGTGGAAGCTCTCGAGCTTTTGAATTAGGCTGTCTGAACCGATGATCGGTTCTGAACCCAACCAGCATAGAATGAAGCTGAGATGGACAAGCATATAACGTTATGGTGAGCACATAACTTCTTAATTTTGCTACCATAGAGAAGCATACCCTGGGGCACATGCCATCCTTAAATTTGATGGTTCCCCTGGGCTTAAACTTATGAGAAAACTGCAGTGATACTTGTGAATCCGTTTAGTGCCAGTGTGTGTACTCCATATAGTGCCACATGCCTCTTCTGTCTTGTACCAGAAAGGAGCTGCCATGGTAGATGCAGCAGGTAACATTTATTTGGGAGTCCTTTTCAAGCCGGCTCAGACAAACCACATACTTAGTGCGGACTTAGATGTGGTGTGAGGGGTTCATTTGGGGGAGCTGAGGATTAAAGGGACCTAGACCAAAGCTCTAGGAAAAACTCATTTTCAAGTAGGTGATGGTAGTAGTCTTGGTCAGTCTTTCAAACAAACCTGGCAACCAAAGGACTCTGACCTGTTTTGCATCGTGGTGAGGGAAACCTGTTACAGTCCTGACCATCTGGGCATCTTTCAGTTCTTCTCAGGAGAATTCCTTTGCAGACCAGTTGAGCAGAACAGGGGCAGACCCTCACGTATGGTTGGTGAACAGTAATGAATTTTTGGGTCTGGTTATGTATGGTATGTGCCAGAAGTAGACCATCTTGATTTTGCAGAAAAAAAACTAAGACAAATATAGACACAAGCACTCCATTCACTGGTGTCTGTGGTTTTTGTTTGCCTTTCTTATCCCTGTTGTCTTTGTCGGAATACAAAAGATAAAGGAAAAACCAAAAATGCTACTTGTACATATTTTCTCCTTGTCATGGCAAGAATAGAGGCTGTCCCAGTGACTCAGTGTGTGGACTTCTTGACACAAAGTCAGTCCTCTCATACATACTAGACTGAAGACCCTGGAACTGATGTCATGGATGGTTTAGCATTCATTCTGTTTGTGCATATTTTCCAGGGATATGCTGGTTTAATGGAGGTTTACTAAGTGAGACACAAGCAAGCGTTGCCTAGCCAAATGGAAAATACTCCCTTTGGTGGCAGAGAGAGGCCCTGGACTCTAACTAGTCTTCAGTGTCCTGATTTCCAAATACGTGTCATTCCTTCATACATGAGGATTGTCTTGCACCTGTCTTACAGTACGTCTGCTGTTTTTGCCTCCCTACCATGAAATTCTCCCCTTTATTCCCTTTTACCAGAAAAGAAGTTCTTCAAAGCAGTTTTCTGCTTTAAGACCCAAAGAAAGTAGTCTGTTTTCCATGGGACCTAAACCATGTGCTAGAAAAGTTAACGTTATCATTGTTTGAGCTAGTTGTTGCAACACCCTTTACATATGACTTGGCAGACTTTTTTATTAGTGGCTGTTACATTTGCTAGGGGGATATCAGAACTACAGGCCCATATGTGCTTGCAGTACTTTATACTCTTCCACAAGAATCGGGTATCCACCTGCATCAGTCCCTCACCTTCATTCCCACATTGTCTGCAGAAATCTCTCTCTCTCTCACATTCTGGGATTGACAAACCCTCCCATCTCAACATTAACCTGTACATAGTTTGCTGGATAAGTAGCTGGCGATTTGATGGAATCCATATGTTTAAAGTCCGGGGGTGTTTGCCCTGGACAGAAAAGCATTGACAGTATTATCCACATATGCAAATGACCCTTATGAACATCAGGTGTTTCAGCTATGTGTTTCTTATGCTTAGTCAAACACTCTGCTTGTGCTTTCCTGACGAGGTCATAACAAGGCCGAAATATGCATATCCATAGCTAGTGGGGTTTGGCTTTATTGGCCTGAAATTGTCCATTAAAATGACTTCATATGTAAAAGTCATGGGCAATCAGAATTGCCATATAGCTGAAACACCTGATGTTTGTAAGGGTCATTTGCATATATCCCATGTTCCTCTGTTAAAGGAGGTTTGGGTGGTCACTCATTGGAAGCTCTAGCTTGGCTGGAGTTTTCATTTAGTTTTTACTGATTGGTTTTTCAGTGTGACCTTCTCACTCTTTGTCTTAATTTGTTAGTTGGGATATCTTGCAGTCACCCTAATGATAATAGACATCAGCTGAGTATAGCAACCCTGTGTTTCTTATGCTTAGTCAAACACTCTGCTTGTGCTATGCTAACGAGGTCATAAGGCTGAAATATGCATATCCATAGCTAGTGGGATTTGGCTTTATTGGCCTGAAATTGTCCATTAAAGCGACTTCAAACATAAAAGACATGGGCAATCAGAATCGCCATGTAGCTGAAACACCTGATGTTCATAAGGGTCATTTGCATATATCCCATGTTCCTCTGTTACAGGAGGTTTGGGAGGTCACCCCCCCCCCCCCCCCTACATTTTGGTATGCAATTCTCTGGTGTGAAAAAAAATTAACAGACTGTGGCTAACCAAGTTTACTATTTGTAAACTGGGGGCAGTTGTCAAATCCCATTCTGATACTCAACTTCTCCAGCAAGGGCTAGACTGAACAAATGCTTGATATGTTAATCATGGACTTGGTGTCAGAAAATGCAGCCTAGTTTCCTTTGGCAAGTCTAACATCATTACTACTTGCTGTAGATAAGCATGCCTTATTTTAAGTGGAATGTTATCAGGGAGTTGGTACCTCTGTTCATGACATTTTATTTTGACCACTGTCTCTTCGTGGTGGTTAGAAAATCCTAATAACTTGCACATGTCCTTTGTGATATTTCTTGAAGGTCCGTAGAAGTTGTAGTCTTACTTAATTCTTTCTTTTAGGTCCGGCATTAAATATAATGCCACATATGGTTGTACCTTGTCACACTCCTTAAACCAGATTGAGAGACCTCAGTGTTTCCTCATCAGTAAGATCTCTAGAGTCTGTACCCATAGCTATGCTGAGACTAAAATCCTGTCCATCTTGTCATTGTTATACGGACTCCTGAGCAGTGATTTGTGCTGTGCTTAATGGGGAGATATTAGTATTCCAGGAGTTTTGGGAATGTAGTTGAACTTCACTAATGGTCTCCTTGACCGTAAGCTTGGTAAGAACCTTTGAACCTGTCTGTGGCAGTTTGATATTTTACAAAGGTAATTTCATTTAGAAATTCAGGCCATTGTTCAGCCCCCCCCCCCCCCCCCCCCCCAAACAAGGCAGGATCTTGCATCTGTTGTACTCTGGATGTGCATAAACAGCTGAGATTCTTACTTAGGACTAAAGTAAGGAAGTCTGACCAGGTAAGGAAATCAGGCCTGTGACAGAACAGGCCGTCACAAAATTGCTGTTGGACTACATCCCCTTTTGTTATTCCTTCCATGGTTAAAATTGTAGCAGTGCAAGGGAAAGCCCATACCACAAGAATTGCTGGTACTTCGGCATTCCATAAAGTGGCCAAGAATATAAGCCTTCTTGGAAGCAGCTACCTTTTCATTTGTGCACACTTTCTCCAAAAATAACTTGGACGTTACCTGTAGAGGTAGGGTAGATTTTGTCATTGATATTCTCCAAGGACTGCTGCATCTAGTACTGTATCAGAGCCAGTCCCCCACTGATCCATAAGCTTTGAGTATCTTAGTTGACATTGCTGTTGCAGCAAAAATTGAATATTATGCAGTTTTGTATGAACTTGACGTAATTCTAGATGTTTGTGTGCCCCACCTCTCCTCTATTTTCTTTCTTGTGGTCTTCGGGTGAATTCACCAGATACTAGAGATGCAACACTGAGGGAACAGTAATTGTACTATGCCACCTACATTTTTCAGGATTGACTGGTTTCCTGGGGAGGCAGCTTGCTAGTTTTCTGGCTTAGCTCACTCTGGGGATCCTGATCTCTGGGCCATCCACTGCCCTTGCTTTAGAACTTTTGTTGTAAAGGGGGTTATAAGGGAAGAAAGAACTGAAGTTGGCATGGGTAGACTTCCCTCTTATGCCACTGACATCCATGAGGAGATGGCATCTGCTTAGCCTGAAGGAGGAAGGTGTTAAGCTGTAGAAATCAGGTTTTCAGCAGCTGAAGTCCCAGTTGTTATTACTGTTACAGTAAACATACTTAAATCTACAATTATGGTGAGTTTCTGCATAGCTGTAATTTTTCGTTAAATGTATTGCGTCTTGCATACTAAATTTTCTGTAACCTGACATTGTTTAATGACAGTGTTCATGCAGTGTGGTTAAGCAGCTATATGGAGTGTAATGCGCACATTCTGTATGTTAAAGATTGTTATCCACTGTGCGGATAAAAATGGTTAATATGTGCACCTTTTTTTTTTTTAAGGTCCAGATAGAAAGGGGCATCAGTACTCTTGTGTGTGTTTACATGGTGACAGAAAACCTGCAGAAAGGAAACAAAACCTGGAAAGGTTTAAGGTATTTCAGCTCTTAAATGTTTTATTTATGTGTATAAATATATTTGGAGAGACACGCTTACTTTTGTGTTCATCATTCAGGTGTGGTTTTCCAGACATAGATTACTGGTGTCTGTGGCAGTTTGGGTCATAGGTTGGTACTAGGCTATCGGCCCTAGGGCCTGTACAAGCCTAGTCGTAACAATTCCCTGACTATTTCTTCCCACAATATTTACTTCCCTGGACCCCTGTAGTACCCGTGGTATTTTTATCAGGGTCATTTCATTTAGAAGGCAGTCCCTTTTGACTTTTTAATTCTTGCTGGCATGTTCTTTAGAAACTGCTTTCTCAGAGGGGTGATGTCTGATGCCGATATCGTAATGTCTTCAGCTTCAAAAGTTAAATGCTCATTATAAATCATAGTTTCCAGTATGCATTTCTCTTACCTGCAGTTAGCTGCAGGATGTATGTCCTTACAGACTGATTTCTGTGTTTTGGCTGTCTCTTGAGTGGAGCTGGTAGGAATGGAAAGCCAGCCTCTGCCTCTCCTATTTTCTTTAAATATGTGATCTGATATTGCCCATTCTTCCTCACTCTTGGGTCTTTGGATCCGATAAGGTCACTTCTCAAGATTTAGGACCTGAGCCTTGAGATCTTCCCTTTCCCGTAATGCCTCACCTCTCTAACCCCTCAGGTCTCGTTTACCGCCTTCAAGTTCAGATGCTTTCCTGTTGCCTCCAGCAGGGAGAAGTGGGTTTTTTTGTATGTACTAACTTATTAATTTCTAACTTGTTCTCAGTAAATCTTCCTTTAACTAGTGTTAGTGTTTACTCTATCTGTCCTCCCCTCCTATTTAGCTAGTTTTTCACTGGCATTAGGGTTATTTGCCCCTCCCCCTCCACGTTTCTCTTTAGTGACCATTGGTCATCTCCTCTTCCTTTTCCTTATCTCTGTCAAAAAAAAAAATAAAAAACTTTCTGGTATCATTGTTTTTTGTTTAGTGTACAGTGATAGCTGAGAAGTTAACCTTGTTGACTTGTACATGCACTAAAGTAAAATTAAACGTGTATGTGGTAACCCTGAGCATGAGTAGTATGTCTGAAAAACCTACAGGGTTTAAGAGGTACATCCCTTGTGGGCACAAGATTCCAAATTCAGATGCCTGCAAGAGGTGTGTGTATTGTCTCTGGCCAGGGCATGTAGAGGCCGATTGTGAGACTTGCACTGTCTTTAATCCCTGCGCCCTTGCAGACTGCAAAAACAAACTGATCTTGGGAAGTCTATTACCAGCCTCAAATTCCTGTAAAGTCTTCTACTTCCAATGAGTTTAAGAAGTGTACCTCCTCAGCATCCCTGGGGACTACATCTTCTGTACCAAAGAAAAGACAAAGGTTTATCGGATCTAGCCACGTCAGATCCAAGACGTTCCTTGGATCTGACAGAATTGGCACCTGTGAAGATCAAAGTACTATCGGATCCCCAGACTTTGGGTCTGAGCACCCCCTGAGATCCTTTGGACGTCATCCAGATCCAGAGTTCTCTGTGTCTGGTTAAATCCTCCTCGTATCTGAAACTTTAAGATCAGAGGTCCCGGAGCCATACTGCACTTTGGAGCTTGTCTCGCTCTGCAGCTACACCTGCTCAGACCAGCCTTTTCCCCTGTCAAGTCCACTCATTCATCAGCCGCCTCAGTCTTCTTGGCTGTCTCATTCATAGGTGGACAGGATGAAGCAAAGTTTTATCAAAGCTCAGATTCAGTTGGGGATTTTGCCGTCTCTGATTCATACTGGATCTGTGAGAGCTCCAACTCCAATATCTCAGTCTCCTCTTCTGATCTGACCTTCAGCTTTGGAAGTTCGAGATCCGACTTTTTTGAGAGAGCCTTCATCAAAGCCAAGAATTTGTCTTTCTTTAACTCCGGCAGTGTCCCAGACTAGCTCTGCACCGATGCCCTCAGAGGGGAGCAAGCCCCAAACCTGAGACATTGGTGCCAACTCTTCGGGGTTGGTATCCGCTCTGATCTTGTCAGATCTGTCTTTTTCCCTAGGGGCTTTGGCACTCGACAGTGTGGGGACTGGTGCTATCTGCAGTCTTTTATACATGGACTTTGATGAAAGATAAGTCTCCCCGATCTCTACCTGACGACGTTTCCTTCAGAGGTATATTTGAAATCCTTAAGCAGAAGGGTGTGTAGTCGTCCCATCCCCCCATTTGCAAGGAGTCTGTGCTTCTGTAGGCCTTTGGAAGGGCCCATCTACATCCTGGGTGACCCCGTCGGCAGACAGACTTGTAGATTTGGTTGCCTACTGGGTGTGGAAGGAGCCAGACACTGTGGAGCCTATACCAAAGTGTGCAGACAAATACCTCACTCTGCCTAATGATCAGCAGAGGTGTTCCCGTTGATGCCATCGTGGTGTCGGCAGCAGAGTTCCACTGTCCATCCACGAACAAGGAGTTTTAGGCTCTGGACAGGCAGGGGACATGCATGTATGCCTCAGCTCTTTTTTTCGTTGAGAGCATTAAATTATTTGGCACATTTCACCCGTCTCCAGAGGGATCTGTTTAAGGAACTTACCAACTCTTTGGCTGAGTCCTTGTAGGAGGAAGACCTCAAAAAGGTTATCTCCCCAGTTGGTCACTCTTATCTGTTTATAATTCCTCAATAAGGCTAATCTCTCATGCTGCAGAGGGAACCTTTTGAACAGCTGACACAGGCGTAACCCTTATGAGATTTGCCTAGATGAAGCTTTGCAGGTGTGTGGAATCCTTTAAGCCTTCTTTCATCAACGCCCCTTTTGTTGGTGGTTCTTTGATTGGACTCTCATGGGAGGTTACTAGGCTATTGGCCGTGAGGCCCTTATAAGCCTCGCCAAGAGTTTAGCCCATGTTTAGACAAGTCAGCACCCAGAGCCCCTGCCCAACAGGGACATGGGTGGAATCCCAAGAGTGTATTTTCTGTTTCCCATCCAGTTATCCAGGTTGTGCTTAAAAAGGGATAATGAGGTACTCTCCTTGACGTGGAGAAGAAGTTTGTTCCACATATGGGGGAGTCTCTGGGGCACAAATCTGTCCCGCCAGCAAGTCCTATTGATATCCCAGACCAGGTTGAGATCACGCGTACGGGTTGCTGGAGTGGAGCTTGACTTGCAGATATGCAGCAGTCCAGTCAAGGCGGGGTCTGAGATTGTTTTGTATGCCAGACAGAGGTCACCTCTGAGGAAGTCTGTATGCAACTGAGTAGAGGGACAGGGCTTTTAACCTATTTGTGTAGGGTAGGCGTTTGATCTCCTGGATTCTCTTGGTAAGGAACCTCTCTGGTCTGTCCAGCTGCTGCATGTGCTTTGCGAGGTACATGCCGAAGGGGATGTTGTACTCTGTAATTGGACTTGTAAAGGAAGAATATTGGGATTTTATGATCTCTTTATCTCTGGATGTAATACCCTTACTTATGAGGTGGGCTATGTAGAAAGTGTTCTGTACAATGGAAGCAACATGGTCAAAAGTCAGGTTGCTATCAACCTGGGTGCCCAAATCCCTCACTACTGGTTGTGTACTTACGACATTGTTATTAATGTGATGTGTGGGGACATCATTCTCCCCAAAAGGGATGATGATGCATTTTTTGGCATTCAGCTTAAGGCCATATTTCTGGCACCAGTCATTTATTTGGGTAAGACCCTCTTGGAGGACGTCCACATCAGTTGGGGAACTGATGATTGTGCCCAGCTTTCAGTCATCTGCAAACTTGGTCTGCCATAGCCCACTGGTTTTGGCCTGCACCTCAGGGAAGTATATTCCAAACAACAGAGGCCCCAAGACTGATCCCTGGGGTACTCCACTTGTTACATGTCTACTGCTTGAAGTGGCTTCCCCTGTTTTGATTAGGTGGGTTATCAGGGAGCCAGTTCATATGGATTGATGCCTAGTTGAGAGAGTTTATCTACTGTGCCCAAGTGGGGAATAGCATCAAAGACTTTGGCCAGGTCAAGGTAGGCAGTGTGCACCGTCTTCCTTTCACCCATGGCTTTGCGACCGTCTCAAAGAAGTCGACCAGATTAAGACATGACCTCCCCTTGACAAAGCCAAACTGTGGTGGTTCGAGTGTTTGGAGGTTGCCAGTGTCCCTGTTAGAGGTCTATGATAATCCATTTCATGGCCTTGCATATCAGGCTAGTTAAGCTGATGTGTCTAAAATTTCCTGGAATGGTGTACGCTCCACCTTTTTGCAACGGGATGACCGTGGCTGTCCTCCACTCAGCTGGGACAAAGCTGGTGCTCAGGCTTTGGTTGAATGTGGTGCCTAATGGTGCCGCAAGATGCAGCCCGTGATGTTATCGGATTCCATGGAGGCTGTATTTTTTGCCTTTGAGATGGCAGTGATGACCTGATGTTCGTGTTTCACTGTTACAGTCATTACAATTGGGTTATCCTGCTGGCAGGCTACCCGCAGTCGACCTGAGTTCCAAAGTCTAGGTCTGGCATCGGTTGCTGTCGCCCCCTCCCTGACCGTCAGTGCACCAGGGGTATAAAAGATGCAGCCGACACCATTTTCTTCAGTCTTTCTTGCCGCGCGGTGCCCGATGCAAAAGAAGTTCGCAAGTGCCGGTCGGCCGACTCCTGAGATTTTTAAATTCGAATTTCAGATCCGAAGTCTTCATTAAAGCTAAGTAACCCCGTTGGAGAAACTTTTTTCTTGCTCCAGACCGATGTCAGAAAAAGTTAATAATTGTATTTCTTGTGGGAAGCAAATACCTCATAAGAATTTTCATTCTTACTGTATTCCTTGCCTAGGCCCTGTCCACGACGTTGCTAGTTATCGGTTTTGTGCTAGATTTAACCAACACAATATTAAGCGTCGGTATGATTTTGCATTTCATTACTTTGGCAGAAGATTTAATTATATAATGCCGTCGGGACAGCCGACTACCGGAGTTTATAAAAAGCGGAAAGAAAAGGACAGGCATCCGAAGTCTAAAACCGACGAGGCTTCAGCTAGGCCTGTCGCCGGTTCCCAGTGAGGCGCTTTCGCAGCCCCTGACACCCGCTACCTCAGAGCCACAGGCCGCTTCTGACTCCTACGTGGAGCCGACTAGGCCTCTGGAAACTGAAGGTATTGGACACTCGGAAACTATTCCCTCAGATGGGTCCGGAGCCGCTGAGCAGGTATCGGCTTCTGAGGGTGTTTTCAGGCCTACACAGTTATATGTGAAACCAACTTCAGCTTCAAAGGCAAAGACTAAAGCAGCTCTAAAGACAAAGAAACAAGTACAGCATTCTCCTGGACAGGCCTCCATGCCTAAAAAACAGATGCTTAAAATGGAAGACCTAATTACTTTGATCAGGGGTTCCCATCCCCCTCCTGATAAGAGGCCTAGGCAAGAGATAGAATGTGAATCTTCAGATCAGGTTTCCATTTCCTCTGATTCCTCTTCTGAGCAGGAATATTCTCTTCCTCCCTATGAGGATTCAGATGCTGAAAAATCTATCCCATCAGCCTCTCCTCCTGAAGATTATTCTTTTGGGGAGAACCTGCATACTATGAGGGAGCATTTCCATTGGGAGAGCCAAGATTACTCAGAATCCAAGAAAAGGCTCAGAGGCTTCCTTTTATTACCTCAGCACAGGCCCCTTGCTATTCCTCCTGTTTTAGACATTGTAGATGATGTATTTTCAGAGTCCGTTCTGTCTCCTGACTCTTTACCACCAGCTCCTGTTAAGCCAGACAGGTACTACAGGGTTTCCTGATTCACATAAATGTCTTTATAAAAACCCTGCTGCTGACCCAGAAACTGTCAGGGTCCCAAAGGGGTCAAGGCTTCCACTGTAAAAAACCCTATCCCCTCTGATAGGGATTCTAGGGCCCTGGATAGACGGCGGATAAAGATTTATACTTCTGCTACCTTGGCTGTAAGAGCTTTAAATTGTCAGTTTCATATGCTTAAATATCAGCAATATCTTATGTCACTGCTTAAACAGAAAATGTTGACAAATTCAAAATTTGCAGAAAACAAAGAAATGCAGGATTTATTGCATGCAGCTGAACAAGTGGGAAAGCATACTTTGCAATGTGGTTTTGATTCTCTGGAGGCCTCCTGCAGTGGCCGTTGTTACAGGTTCTGTCATTAGGAGGCATGCTTGGTTTAAAGAACAGAATCTGCCCGATCATGTTAAAGCAAAACTATTAGATGCTCCATTACAGCATGATACCTTCTTTGGTGTTAAAGCAGAAAAGGTGTTGAAGAAAATGGAGGACAAAGCTAAATCTGTGCAAACAGTCAGGGATTTTTTACAGGTACAGCCTCCCAGATTTAGCAGGAATTGGCCTGCAAAGAATTGGTCCTTTCCAGTGTCAGACAGGCCACAAAGAGGCAGAATACAGATGCCCCAGAGGCAGATCACAGCCCCAAGGCTCATACAGGCCTAAACAATGGGGTGCTTCTACCTCCAAAAGCGGAGAGGAAAAATCACAGCCATACAGGAAACAGTCTCAATGACTTTCCCCTGCCAGCACCAAGCACTTATCTTCTGGCAGCTCCTTTGGGAGGAAAACTAGCACTTTTCACAAAATTGGCATATGATCACCCAGGACGAATGGGTCTTAAATATCGTATCACAAGGCTACAGGCTCCGCTTTCACTCCCTGCCAAGGCCAAACGGTATGCCAGACCTGCCACACAATCAATGGGCAGAGGCACAAAAACAGGTTTCATCCCTCATGGACATGAGGGCCATTCAACAAGTACCACAGCAAGAGCAGGGACTAGGATTTTACTCAAGACTATTCTTGGTGCCCAGAAAGGACAAAGCCTGGAGACCAATACTGGACCTGTTTATCCTAAACACATTTCTGGATATTCCAAAATTCAAAATGTTAACTCTGCAGCAACTTCTGCCCATGCTGGGCAAGAAGGCTTGGCTTGTGACTTTAGACCTAAAAGAGGCATACCTGCATGTCCCAATCAGACAATCTTGCAGAAGATACCTCAGATTTATAGCTGGCTCAATGCACTATCAAATCTCTGCACTGCCCTTTGGCTTATCTGCTGCGCCCAGGGTCTTCACAAAATGCCTGGCACCAGTAATTGCATTTTGCAGACAAAGAGGAATACAAATATATCCTTACTTGGACGACTGCCTTATTCAAGCAGAAAACAAGGACGTTCTACTACAGCATCTGGCGTTTGTAAAAAGATTACTAACAGGTCTAGGGTACACAGTAAACGAAAATAAATCAAAACTCGTACCCTCTCAAGAGATAATATTCCTGGGTGCAAGCTTAAATACAGCTGCCTAGATGGCTTATCTCACGCCAGACAAACACAGACAACTGACTACTCATTTCAAAATGTTGGCAACAAAGACCCAGTTATCTGCAAGAAAAATTCTGCAGGCTTTGAGCTTCATGGCATCCTGCATTCTGCTAATTCCATATGCAAGACTGCATATGAGGAAACTTCAGTGGTGTCTATAAAGTATTTGGACTCAACATTGCCACAGCCTGGAAACAATAATTACCCTCATTCCCTGCCTGCAACAGGAGTTTTGATGGTGGGCAAAGGCCTGTCACCACAACACGGGACAGCCATTCACCTTACCGACAGCCAGGCAGACATTGACAACACATGCATCAGATTTATGCCTGGGGGGCCCATATGGCAGGAAGATGTGTTCAGGGCACATGTTCCGCAAGTCAAATGCATCTACGTATCAATCAAAAAGAGATGCTAGCTGTTCAAAATGCCCTGACAGCCTTCAAGGATCTACTTCATCCAGGACAACTACTGATAAAGACTGACAATACTACAGTCTTGTGGTACATAAACAAGCAGGGAGGCACACATTCCTACCCCCTCTGCAGACTAGCCATGAACTTGTGGGACACAGCATTGACTTACCAAGTACATCTGCAAGCACAGTTCCTGCCAGGAAGGATAAATACTCTGGCAGACGAACTAAGCAGAAATCTAATGGATCCCCAAGAGGGGAAATTGGATCCGCAAGTCTTAAGCATGATAACAAGGAACTGGGGATGCCCGGACATAGACCTATTTGCCTCCCCTCACAACTGCCAACTACAGAGATTCTGCACAAGGACTTCTCACAAGCAAGCATGGAAAGTGGATGCTCTATCTTTCAGCTGGAAAAACCTAACAGTATATGCTTTTCCTCCTTTGCCTCTCCTCCCCAAGGTACTACTCAAGGTCAGACAAGAGAAACCAAAAATGATACTGATTGCCCAGGACTGGCCCCACCAGCACTGGTACCCAATCCTAAAGAGCTTATCTCAATACCCAGTTTGGACATTATCTCAAATTCCTCACTTATTGACCCAACAAGACAGTCAGATACTGCACAGCCAACTCAGGACCTTAAACCTGGTAGCATGGCAGATAATGTAGCCATTCAAGGCACACCTCTCTCTAAAGTGGTGATGGATGTTATTTTGGAGGCCAGGAGGCCTAGCACCAGAAAATCTTATGCAGAAAAGTGGAAGAGATTCTGTGCTTTGAACCAGGCACAAGGTATTGACACAAATGTTCCAAACATTCCTCAGATTTACTTAACTGATATGCTGGATAAAGGCCTTTCCTTTTCATCAATTAAAATTCATGCCTCTGCCATTTCATCTCATTACAATACAGAACCACCTATTTTTTTCTCATCCATTACTAAGGCAGTACCTCAGAGGGGCCAAAAACATAAGACCTCCAAGGAGAGCACCAATGCCTGCATGGGACCTCAACTATGTCTTGGAAAAACTCACACTGCCTCCATTTGAGCCAGCCTCTGCAGCTGATATAAAATTCTTATCCGGGAAAACAGCTCTGCTCCTAGCAATAACCTCCGCTAGACGAGTCTCAGAGTTGCAGGCACTCATGGCTGTGGAACCTTTTATCATTCTCCACCCTGACAAGGTTTCTCTGAGGACAAACCCTACATTTATGCCTAAGGTAGTGTCCAGTGTGGCCCTTAACCAAACAATTAATTTGCCTACCTTTTATCCAAACCCACAGAATAAGGGTGAGAGACTTCTGCATTCTTTGGACATTCACAGGCAGCTACTCTTTTACTTGGACAGAACCAAAGCTTTCAGAAAGACTGAACAACTTTTGGCATATTCTGCAGGATCACAAGGAAAGCCTGTCTCAAAGCAAACTATTTTAAAGTGGATAAGCCACTGCATTTGGTTCTGCTATTCACAGCATTGCAAATCAGTGCCTAAGGGCATTAGGCCACATTCAGCCAGAGCAGCAGCCACTTCAGCAGCCTTCCTCAGAGGAGTACCAACCAAAGACATCTTAGAGGCTGCAACTTGGAGTTTAGTGCACACTTTTACAAAGCACTATCACTTACCTCTCTACTCTAAATCCAGGGCAGGCTTTGCCACTACAGTTTTGCAGCGCCTCATAGCCTCTCCTAATCCTATTTAGCACCAGCCTCCCAACCTTAGCTTTGGGATTCAACCCAACTGTAATGACTGCAACAGTGAAACACGATGAACATAGTACAGTTGTGTACCTACCATAAATGTAGATGTTCGAGTGTATTCACTGTTGCAGTCCAGGTTACCCTCCCTCCATCCCCCTTTTCCTTTGCTGGGACTTATCTGTACTCCTTTATTCTATACAACTTATGGGGTCATTGTGCCTGTAGATGAAGGAAACGTTGTTTTTTTGTGTATGCAAGTTTCTTGGCATAATTTAGCATACCTTTTTAGGGGCATCTGACATCTGAGGCAAGAAAAACTGAAAAAAATGGCGTCGGCTGCATCTTTTATACCCCTGGCGCACTGACGTCTGGGAGGAGGCAACAGCAACCGACGCCGGACCTAGACTTTGGAACTCAGGCTGACTGCGGGTAGCCTGCCAAGCAGGATAACCCAATTGTAATGACTGCAACAGTGAATACACTCTAACATCTACATTTATGGTAGGTACACAACTGTACTTTCCCTAGAGGTAAGGGGTGGGGCTGGTACTGGGGATGTCCTTATTTACTGATGGGGCGTACAGAGAGGAGAAGTTTTCACTGAATCTGTTAGCCAGTAGATTGGCTATATCTACAGCATTTGTGTATATGGTGTACTTCACCACCAGTTCTGAACAGATCTGGGTGCTTCCTTTGAGATTGCGGACATATGTGAAGGCCTTATGATTGTCTGTAGTAGATGTGGCCAATTTGGGCTCAAAGTTGGCATTAGAGGATTTCACTAGTGCTCTTATTTGCTTGTTCAGGCTAAGGAGAGATTGCTTCCAATTGGGCACGTGCTCCTTCTTGGTCTTGGACAGCAATTTTTTTCCTTTTGTTATATAGTTTATTTATTGCAGATCTCCACCAGGTTTACTCTTACTTGTGGAGGATGATTTTGGCCTGTCAGGTATTCCTGATTCCTTGCATCTATATAAATGCTTGTATAGTACTTTGGTGTAGGTTTCTACATTGGTGCCAGTTCCTACACTGGGGGAGGGGGCTGTGAAGCTGTTTATACCGTCCCTCAGGAGGTTGCAATCAGCTTTGGAGAAGTTTTTGTTTGAACCTAGCTGTAGTGGAGTCGGGGGAGATGGTGATTTCGAAAGTGACCACTTTATGGTCTGATCTTACCAGGGAGGATGATACTGTAGGCGTGCTACAATGGTTACTCATGTTGGTTAATACAGATTCCAAGATATCATCACCTCTTGTGGGAGGTATCAACTAGCTGGTCCAAGGCATTTGCATTGAAAAAATTGAGGAATCTCTGGGCATTTGTGTGCTGGCATGACTAGTTTTTCCAATCTATGGTTTGGTAATTAAAGTATCCCAGGTTCTGGGTAAAGGGTTGAATCTTGATAGATTTGAAGAGGTCCAGATAGGTGGAGTAGGCATCTTAGAGTCAAATTTGTGGGGCTGTAGCTAGCTGTAATTTGAATAGGGGTCTTGTCAATGGTTAACTGCAGCAGGAGTGTCTTCTGTGCATCATACTGTTTGACCAGCCTGGAGGTGTGTGTGTCTTTAATATATATTAAAACTCCACCTCCTTTGGATTTGCTGCCCACATTTTGGGGTCTGAATGTATGATAGGATGAGTAACCAGGTAAGGCTCGGGTGCTCTCTGCAGGTTTGAACCAGGTTTCTGTGACTGCACAAATGTCAGCATCTTTCAGGGTTAAGAATGCTTGAAATTAGTGCAGTTTCATGTTTAGGCTCCTTGCGTTTAGCAGGATGACTATTAATTTGCTCTTTAATATGTGCATCATTTAAGGAAACTCTTACTCGGAGTGAGCAGGAAGGAAAGACCTTATCTACCATAGCGATCAAATTTTCTTCCCCCAGTGGACTTTTCAGGAACCAACTGAGTGAAAAGAAGATAGGGTTTCAAAAGTCCCAGGGCGGGAGTCTTCTTCTAGAGGCAGAAAAAGAGGATTTAATGGCAGGCGCCACCCTAGAGGGAGAGGGGGTCCACAGAACCAGGGCTTTAGAGACCCTTTCTCTGACAAGCCCTACCAGCGCTCCTAAAGCGTTGCCTGAGTGTCCTGCTCTGGAGGCAGTTGGGGTCAGATTATTCTTACACCCAGATGCCTGGACAAATTTAACATACGACACCTGGATGCTAAACATTATTTACAGAAGTTATTATATTTAATTTTCCCTTCTGCTTCTAATCCCCAGGAGGAATCTCCCCAGTGTTCCACCCACTCAGAGGGAGAATGCCATTCTAGAGGTTTAGAAACTTCTAGAAAACAGAGTCATCCAGAGGGTCCCTACCAAACAACAAGGATGCGGAACCTACTCATGTTTCTTTCTAGTGCCAGAGAAGACCGGGGACCTGCAACCAGTCCTAGATCTAAGCATTCTGAACTTGTTCATCTAGAAGTTGAGGTTCTGCATGGTTACAATTCAGTCTATAATGCCACTACTATGCAAGAACAATTAGATGTGCTCAGTAGATCTCCAAGATGCATACCATCATATCAAAATAGACAGGCTTGCCAGTAGACACTTGAGCTTCTGGCTAGGAGCCAGTCATTAACAATTCAGAGCACTGCCCTTGGGACTCACCACCGCCTTTTGGGTGTTCACCAAATGCATGGCAGCTCACCTGCGACTGCAAGGATTCCAGGTGTTTCCGTACTTAGATGATTTGCTCCTAATGGCACCCACAAGGCTTCAACTTCGAGTCACTCAGTATCTGCTGTAAATTTTCAATTGTCTGGGAATTATGGTAAACTTGGCAAAGTCAAAGATGTCCATAGTACAGGGCTTAGAGTTCATAGGAACACAAATACACAGTTACGCAGATAGCTGTCTTGCCCCCACAGCAGATATCATTGAGACAGCAAGTCCATCTGTTACTGGATAGTCCTAATCCACCTGCTCGCCTAGTTCTGAGGGCCCTAGGATCCATGTCAGCTGCCATTCTCCTAGTACCACTTCATGTGAATGCTGCAGTGGACTCGAGCATTTCAGTGGTCCATTCTGTACCACTGTCTGCCCCCATCAGACTAACTCTAATCTGCAAGCATCACCTCCAGTGGTGGATGCTGTCAAATGATTTCTATCTTGGCAGACCTTTTTCTTCTCCCCCTGATAGCCATGGTGACCATGGTTGCTTCTGTTTTGGGGTGGTGGGGGCATTATTAAGGAAGATTGGTCCAAGGTATGTGGTCCAAATCATGACCACATTGCACATAAACATCCTGGAGATGAGGGCAGTCCTGTCATTGCAAGCCTTTCACAACTGTGTCCCTCTGGGAATGATTGCAGTTCAGACGGACATGTCAGTAGTTTGATATATCAACAATCAGGGGGGACCCTGGTCTTATCCTTTATACAGGAAGGCTGTGAGGGTGTGAGAATGGGTGATCTGTTCAAACCGCTTTCTCATTGCAGTGCATATTCCAAGGGAGACCAACATTCTGGCAGACAGACTGAGCAGATCTTTCTTGAGTCCTTGCGAATGGTCCCCGAGTCAGTCAGTAGCGAACCAGATGTTTAGCAGATGGTGCCAAGCCTGCTGTAGTCTCTCTGCCTCTCCCCTGAACAAGTGCATCGAGTACTTAACTCTGATATCCACAAACAGGGAGTCACCCAGGGATGCTTTAGTCCACAGTTGGTCCCCTGGTCTCCTGTGTGCTTATTTTGCTATACCTCTGATCCCCAAAGTCCTACAGAAAGCCAGCAGGTTGAAGAGCACTTTGATCCTCATTGCCCCCTTCCAGCCTCGTTAAGTATAGTTCCCCTTCCTTTGGTCTCACAACAAGTATCCCCCATGGATACTGGATCCCAAGCAGGATCTGACTTCCCAACTGTCAGAGCATCAAAGTCCCAATCTCAGATCTCTGAGGTTAAATGCTTGGTTTCTCCATTCCCAGTGATTCTACGAAGTCCAGGCTTGCTTCCCCAGTTCAAGAAATTATACTTGCTTCCCAAAAGCCTTCCACAAAAAAAAGTTTATAGTAGAAATTGAAGCGATTCTCAATTTGGGCATTGAAGCAAAATATTAATCCCCTTTCAGCATTTGTTTCGGATATACTCCTGTTCCTAAGTTCACTTTATCAAGATGGGGCTAGTTTTTCCACCGTGAAGTTGCAACTGTCAGCAATTGCAAATTTTCACGTAAGGAAGGCGCACTACTCTTTCATCTTCCCTTTCAACATCCAGGTTTTGTAGAGCCTTTATGAAAGGGTTTTTTGTTAAGTCTCCAATAAAAGACCCATCTCCACCTTGGGATCTCACCATTATGCTTTAAGGCCTTACTCCAAAAGCGTTTGAGCTTGTGAATTCTTGCAACATGAAATTTCTGTCTTGGAAATCTGTTTTTCTAGTGGTCATCACTTCAGCAAAAAGAGTCAGAGCTAAAAGCTTTGTCATCCAAACCACCTTAAATTACATTTTTCAAAGATAGGGTTTCATTAAGAACGAATCCTAACTTTATGCCTAAAGTTGCTACAGAGACAAATATTAACCAATCCGTTCACTTGCCAGTCTTTTTTATCCCCCAGTCACTCAAAGAAGGGTGAACATATGCTGCATTTACTGGATGTGCATAGGCAGTCATGTTTCTGTCTACATAGGGCGAAGCAGCATAGAAAATCTGAGCAGCTTTTCATTTCTTTTTCACCTAGTTGACTAGACCAGGCAGTGTCCAAAATCATTCTAGCAAAGTGGATTACTGATTTTTATTTCTGTTTATTCCTTGAATGGCATGCAGCTTCCCCATCCCCCAGAAACTCATTCTACCACATTGGTGTACACCTTGTATACCTTTTATAGGTTCATAGGTAGGTACTAGGCTATCGGCCCAAGGGCCTACGTAAGCCTAGCCAGGTTCCATAGCTTACGTCACCCAAGAAAGTTATTTTCCTGTGTTTTTTCCTGTGCCACTGTCCAGCAGAGACACAGAAGTGATCCCCGGGGTGCGTTTCCTATTTCTCATCCACTCATCAAGAGCCAGAACTCCTATTAATGAAACTTGTGCAGCAGCAACTTGGTCTAAGTCTCATACATTTTTCTCATTGCAAATTGAATGTTGTATCTAGGAGCAGAGCATCCTTTGGATGTTCTTCGTGTTTCACTGTTGCAGTCATTACATTTGGGTTATCTGCTTGCAGTATGTTGTATCTAGGAGCAGAGCATCCTTTGGATGTTCTTCGTGTTTCACTGTTGCAGTCATTACATTTGGGTTATCTGCTTGCAGTAGCCCTCAGTCGGCCTGATTATCAAAGTCTTGGGCCCTTCGTCAGTTGCTGTCTCATCTTCCATGACGTCAGGTAGTCAGGGGTATAAAGCATGTAGCCGACGCCATTATATCAGTCTTTCTTGCCGTGCGGTCCCCGAAGCAGAAGCAGTTCGCAAGTGCCGGTCGGCCGAATCCTGAAATTTTAATTCGTACAGCATTCCTTGCTTAGGCCCAGACCATGATGTACATCGCTGTCGGTTTTGTGCATCATTCAAACCTCGTACTATTTGTCGTCTGTTCATTTTCGCATCTAAATATTTTGGTACTTTGTTCAGTTATCCAGAAATGGCTTCGGTAAGCCACCCGACTACCGACATTCTGAAAAAACTCAAAGATAAAGACAGAGAGAGACTGCATAGGTCTAAAGCTGCCGACGACGCTTCTCCTAAGCTAGTTGCCAGTTCGCCGGTACTCAGTGAGGTGCTTTTGCAGCCCCTGATACCCACTACTTCGAATGGGTCTCAGTACAGGCCTGCGAATCTGGAGTCCAGTATGCCGCGAGATGCTTCTTCGACTGTGGAACCTGTGGATGTTTCTACCTTGGGTCTGGAGCCACTGTGCAGGCACCGACTTCTGTGGGTATATTCAGGCCTACTGACTTAGGTTCATAGGTAGATACTAGGCTATCTGCCCTAGGGCATTTATAAGCCTAGCCAGAGTGTATTTGGCTTCTGCCTCCCTATTAGATTAGCCTACTGTGCCTCTGTAAAGTAGGTCACAGAAGGTACCCTTTAAGATTAGTTTACTGTACCTCTGTCTAGCAGGGACACAGAAGAGATCCCAGGGGTGAATTTGCGATTTCCCATCCATGCATCCAGATTTCGCTTGAAGAGGGTCAGCAAGGGGCTATGTCTAACATGAATTGGGATTCTATTCCAGAGTGAGGGGAGCCTCTGGGAAATTAATCTGTCCCTCCAGCATGTCCTATTTATTTTTGTGCTGAGGTTTAAGTCCCTGGAGCGTGTAGCTCTAAGAGACTTGGATTTTTTGAGGTGGAGCATGTCCATTAATTCTGGGTTTGATATGGCTTTGTACGTCAGGCATAGATCACCTCTGAGTAGGCGGTAAGCAACTGATTAGAGCTGGAGTTTCTTTAGTCGAGCTGCATAGGACATCTGTTTGTAGCCCATGATCCTCTTGGTGAGGTACTTTTGCGGTCTCTCCAGTTACTGCAGGTGTCTGGTAAGGTACATCCCAAAAGGGGCATTGTATTCAATTATGGGCCTGATGAGTGACGAGTAGAGGGGCACAATGACCTCTCTTGATCTAGATGCGAACCCGTTTGTGATAATGTGGGGTATATAGAAGGTCTTTCTAACCACTTTGGCAACGTGATTATCAAAGGAGAGATTACTATCTACGTTGGTCTCCAAATCTCTAATTACTACTTCCGTACTTAATGGATTACCACCTATGTGGTAATTTGTGGGCACCTTGTTTTTCCCAAAGGGGATGACTATGCACTTTTTAGCATTTAGCTTGAGGCCGTGGCTCTGGCACCAAGCATCCGTCTCTGTGAGACCCTTTTGGAGGATGTTTGTGTCGGCTGGAGATTCGATTATGGCCCCCAGTTTGCAGTCATCTGCGAACTTTGTCAGCCATAATCCTCCCGTGTTAGCCTGAACCTCAGAGAAGTATATACCGAACAAGAGAGGTCCCAGAACTGAGCCCTGTGGGATGCCACTTGTAACTGGTATGGATTCGGACATGGCACCTGCGATTCTGACCATGTGGGTTCTATCCCTGAGCCGAGCCATTTTGCAACCCATCGTGTGATATAGGGGTTGATATTTAAGTTGGTAAGCTTATTTATGATGCCCGAGTGGGGTATTGTGTCAAAGGCTTTTGCGAGGTCCAGGTAGGCTGTGTGAACTACCTTGCCCCTCATCTATGGCTTTGGTAACTGTTTCAAAGAAATCAACTAGGTTTAAGAGGCAAGATCTGCCCTTAACAAAGCCGAATTGGGTAGGGTCCAGTGTCTGGAGGCTCCCAATGTCTTTGTTTACGAGTTCCATGATAATACGCTCCATAGCTTTGCAGACCAGACTAGTCAGGCTTATGGGGCGATAGTTCCCGGGGTCCGTTGTGGCACCATCTTTGTGGAATGGGACCACTGTAGCTGTACGCCATTCTTTGGGTACATATTCTGTGGTAAGGCTAAGTTTGAACAGTGACTTAATGTGAGGGTTAAGTTCTTCTTGGAGCTCGTGTAAGACACAGCCTGGGACGCCGTCCGGTCCCATAGATGCTGTGTTTTTTGCTTTGGAGAGGGCAGCTTTCACCTGTGCATCTGTGATGTCAGGGCGGTTACATTCAGTTGTGATAGGCATTTGCTCCTTTGTGGGGGAAGGGGGGGGGGGGGAGAGGTTTGCACTGAATCAGGATGTTGGCTATGTCTGTAGGTTCAGTATATTTTGTACCGTTATGCAACAATTCAGAGCATATCTGGGAGTTTCCACCCATATTCCTGACATAACTGAAGAAGGCCTTGTGATTATCTTTAGTGTCTAGGGCAATTTTTCTTTCGAAACTGGCCTTTGATGATTTTATGAGGGATCGAAGTTTCTTGCTAATACTGATCAGAGATGCCTTCCCTTTTTGGGATTTTTCTCTCATGTAGTAGCTTCCTCCTTTTGTTTTATAGCTTATTTATGGCCGGGGTCCACCAGACAGGTCTCCTGTTTTTGGAGGAGTGAGTCTTGATTTTATGTGGGATAGCACGATCCATGCATTCCTGCAGGTGCTCATAGAATGCATTTGTAAAGGATACTGTGGATTGGGCTGTATTATCCTCTGGCCCGGGGGCTTTGAAGGATTCCACCTCAGTCTTGAGAAGTGCAAAGTTGGCTTTGGAGAAATTCTTTACAGTGATTTCCTTGGCTGGGGGTGGGGACGGGATATGGATGTCCAGGGAAATTTGTTTATGGTCTGATCTTACCAATGAGGGGTTTACCTCTGGTGTGGAACGTAGAGTCCCCATGTTGGTGATGACTAGGTCCAATATGTTGTTCTCTCTTGTGGGAGTGGTGACCAGTTGTTCCATCGCGTTAGAGTTTATAAATTCAAGGAACCATTGGGCGAGTGCATTTGGGCTTGAGTAGTTTTCCCAGTCAATGTTTGGGTAGTTGAAGTCACCCAATAACATAGTGTTTGGAGAGACCTTCATATTCTCCAGTGTTCTCAGGAATGCCAAGTGGGGTTCCTGTAATAGGGAGGGTGTTCTGTAGCAGGCTACAAACTGAAAGGCAGTTTTCCCCGCTGTTAGTTGCACATGGATGGTTTCTGATGCTTTGTGCAGTGCCACTAACCTGGAGGTGTAGGTATCTTTGATGAATATAGATACTCCCCCTCCTTTTGTGCTTCGGTCCGAGTTTTGGGGCCAAAATGCATGGTATGAGTTATAACCTGGTAGTGCTGGGGTCCTCTCAGGAGCCTTGAACCAGGTTTCTGTTACGGCACAGACATCGATTTTTCTCCATACTGAGGAGAGCCTTGAGTGCGTGCATCTTGAGGTTTAGACTTCTGGCATTGAGTAGCATTACCTTTAGTTTTTTTTATCCTTGGGTTGTCTATGGAGGTGGGTTTGTCCTTTGAGCCTTGCCTAAAAAAGGCACTATGGGGGTGGCAAGAGCCTTGGCCAGTATACGAAAGCCTAAGGGTGACAGGTGCAAGCCGTCCCTAGCGTAGCAACGTGGGTTGTCGAGCATGTCATCCCAGGCTAACAGACACTGGATCCCCTTTGAATGACACCAATACTTTAGCCAATTGTTGAAACTGATCATTTTGTTTTTATACTGTGGCATCATTCTTGGTGAGGGCAAGATGCTACTCAAGGTCAGGGTCATACCAGCCTGGGCTACATGATCAGAGAGCTCCTTTGTCTCTTTTCATGTAGTCCAGGGAGGTACGTCTAGGGTCATTCACACCAGCATGGACAGTGATGGAGTCATACTTGTACTTGCTTTGGAGTGACCTGAGTGCTTGCATTATGTGGTGGATCCTGGCCCCCGACAGGCAGCTTACAGTGACCTTCTCCTTGTTCAGTCTGGTGAGTGGGACGTCAGTGTGCCGGACAATAGAGTCCCCTGTAACAAGTGTATTTGGTGTGTTGTTTGGCCTTAAGGGCTGTGACTGTGAGGCACACTGATTTTGTGAGATATGTGATTCGCAGGTATTGTTGAGGGGTGGCTGTTGCTTGGATATCTGCTTAGGAGGTCTTTGCTGTTTAGGCAGATTTTTATTTAGAGCCTCCGAGTATGTTTTTGTGTGTTTGTGCTGGGTATGCAGATGCAATAGGTCTGTGTGAGACTGGATTTGTGGTGTGGGTGGTTACCTTTTCCTCCTGACTGACTGTGCCAGTCTTGGGTTGAGAGAACTCTGCCTCCAGTTTGGCCGTGTAACTGCATCTCTCACATGTATTATAGTTTGTTGGAAGGAGGAGAGGGTTGTCCGTGTACATAAGGCATTTGTAACATTGCCTCAAAATTAAACAGATGCCATCTTCTTCTTCAAGGCCTAAAACTCGATCCATGCCGAGAAAACTGACGTCCAGGCCGCATGGTCAGGCCCCTATGCCTAAAAACAAATGTTAAGAATGGCTGAAGACCTTATTACTCTAATCAGGTTAAGCCACCCTTCTCCCTCTATGAGACCTAGGACTGATTTTTCTTCTGATTCTTCTTCATAGGTTCATAGGTAGGTACAAGGCTATCTGCCCGAAGGCATTTATAAGCCTAGCCAGAAGGTGTTGGCTTTCGCCGCCCCTAAATTAGTTCCCTGTGCCTCTGTCCAGCAGAGCAACTGAAGTGATCCCCGAGGTAAACTTTGTTTCCCATCCACTTGTCAAGGTTTCTCTTGAAGAGTGCTAGCAAGGAGCTGTGCCTAATGTAAATTGGAATCTTGTTCCAAAGCATGGGAAGTCTCTGGGACAGGAATTTATCCCTCCAGCACGTCCTATTTATTGTTGTGGTGAGGTTTAGATCCCTAGAGCATGTGGCTCGAGGGGATAAGGTTTTCTTTAGGTGGAGCATGTCCATCAATTCCTGGTTGGACCTGGTCTTATATGTCAGGCAGAAATCACCTCTGAGCAGGTGATATGCAACCAAGTACAGCTGGAGTTTCTTCAGTCGAGTCGCATAGGGTATCTCTTTGAGGCCAGTGATCCTCTTGGTGAGGTACTTCTGTGGTCTTTCCAGCTGTTGCAGGTGTCTTGTAAGGTACATCCCAAATGGGGCATTGTACTCTGATGGGTCTGATGAGTGATGAGTAGAGGGGCGCAATAACCTCTTTTGATCTGGATGCAAACCCTTTTGTGATTAGGTGGGCCACATAGGATTTTCTAACCACTTTGGCAGTGTCATTATCAAAGGAGAGATTACCATCTACTTGGGTCCCCAGATCCCTTATTACGTTTTCCGTATTTATGGGACTACCACCTATGTGGTAGTTTGTGGGTACTTTGATGTTCATCGTGCATACAGCTACAGTCATAACAGATGGGTTCTCCTGCCGTCAGGCGGGTCCTTGGTCGGCCGAATTCCAAAGTCTAGGTCCGGCGCCGGTTGTCGTAGTTTCCTCCCTGACGTCAGTGCGACAGGGGTATAAAAGAACCAGCCAACACCATTTTCTTCAGTCCTTCTTGCCGCGCGGTGCCCGAAGCAGAAGCAGTTTGCAAGTGCCGGTCGGCCAGCTCCTGAAATTACGAAAATTTTGAAACCAAAGTCTTCTTGAAAGCTAAGTACCCCGTTAGGGAAACTTTTCTTGCCTCAGACCGATGTCAGACAAAGTTAATAATTGTATTTCTTGTGGGAAGCAAATACCGCATAAGGATTTCCATTCCCTCTGTATTCCTTGTTTAGGCCCAGACCACGACGTCTCGGTCTGTCGCTTTTGTGCTGCATTCAACAAACGCACCATTAAGCGTCGGGCGGAGTTCGCCCAGCATTATTTTGGCAAAACATTTAACTATATTATGTCGTCGGATACTCCCACTCCAGTTTTGTCTAAAAAGCGCAAAGATAAGGACCGACACACGAGGTCCGCGGCCTCTACCGACACCACGCCAAAACTGACTACACGTGGTCCGGTTCTCAGCGAGGCGCCTACGCAGCCCCTGACTACCGATGACACTTCATTGGCGGTGTCTCATGTGCCCGAGGTCGCAGGCTCCTCGGCCCACACCCCGACTACAGATACCGAAACCACTCTTGGCGTTGAATCTCAAATTGTGGACAGGTCTGCCTCCTCTCAAGGTGTCTTCAGACCTTCCTCTTCTTTTTCCATCAAGGCTTTCACTAAGTCTAAAGCAGCCATGCATTCTAAGAGACAAGCTACACAGGGCCCATCTCCAGGCCCCATGCCTAAAAATCAGATGCTTAAAATGGCTGAGGATTTAATTACTCTTATCAGGGGTTCTCAACCCCCACCGGACAAAAGGCCCAGAGTGGAGGAAGAATCCTCCTCCTCTGATCAGGTCTCCATTATTTCAGAGCACTCTGATGATCAGGAACATTCTTACTCCCCTTTTGAAGACACTGATGCAGAGGAGTCCATTCCTTCTGTATCCCCCCCCAGAGGATTACTCATTTGGGGAAACTTTGCATACCTTAAGGGAACACTTCCACTGGGAAGGCCAAGATTATTCAGATTCCAAGAAAAGGCTTAGAGAATTTCTCTTGCTACCTCAGCACAGGCCTCTGGCTATACGTCCTGTCTTGGACATCCTAGATGATGTTTACTCGGAGGCCTGCATTAACCCGGATTCCTTACCTCCAGCCCCAGTCAAGCCTGACAGGTACTACAGGGTTCCTGACTCACACCAATTTCTATACAAAAGCCATGCTGCTGACCCAGAAACCATCTCACAGGGACCCAAGGGAATTAAGGTCTCCACTGCTAAAAATCCATTACCTTCTGAGAGAGATTCCAGATCCTTAAAAAGGTGGGGGAAAAAGGTATATACCTCGGCTACCTTTACCATGAGGGCCTTAAACTGTCAGTTCCATATGCTAAAATACCAACAGTTTTTGTTATCAGAATTGAACAACCTGAACAACCAGACTTGAAGGAGTTGCAGGATTTGATGCATAGTGCAGAACAAGTTGGTAAGCATAACTTACAATGTGGTTTTGATGCTCTAGAGGCCTCATGTAGAGCTGCTGTTACAGGACTGGACATTATAAACAGAGGCTACAGATTCCATTTTCACACCCTTCCAAAAATGAGAGGCATGCCAAACCTGCCACACAATCAAAGGGCAGAGGCACAAAGGCAAATTACAGATCCCATAGACATGAAAGCTATTCAAGAGGTACCTACGCACGAACAAGGTCAAGGTTTTTATTCCAGACTATTCCTGGTACCAAGGAAGGGAAAAGATTGGAGACCTATTTTGGACCTATCCATCCTAAACACATTTCTACTCTTACCAAAATTCAAGATGCTCACTCTACAGCAGCTTCTTTCCATGCTGGGCAAGGAGTCTTGGCTGGTAACATTGGACCTCAAGGAGGCATACCTGCATGTCCCAATCAGACAAAATTGCAGAAGATACCTCCGATTTCTTGCAGGTTCAATCCATTATCAATTCTCTGCATTGCCCTTTGGCTTATCTACTGCGCCCAGAGTATTCACGAAATGCCTGGCATCAGTAAATGCCTACTGCAGACTTCAAGGGATACAAATATACCCCTATTTGGACGACTGCCTGATCCAAGCAGACAGCAAGCACATTCTTCTGAAACATCTGGCTTATGTAATAATGTTGTTGAACTCTCTGGGATACACAGTCAACAAAAAGAAATCAAGACTAATACCCTCTCGGAAAATAATTTTCCTGGGTGCCAACTTGGACACAAACACACAGATGGCCTACCTCACGCCAGAGAAGCAGGGGCAACTAACTCAATACTTCAGAGGACTAGCAAATTGCACCAGGCTGACTGCAAGGAAAATCCTGCAGGCTCTGGGATTCATGGCATCTTGCATCTTGCTAATCCTATGTGCAAAGCTGCATATGAGGAAACTTCAATGGTACCTGAAAAACCTATGGTCTCAACACAGCCACAGTTTGGAAACAATAATACCACTAATTCCATGTCTTCAAAAGGAATTCCTGTGGTGGGCTCAAGCATGCCAAACAAACGCAGGTCTTCCATTCAGCAAGCCTCAAGCAAATCAAGTCATCACAACAGACGCCTCGGACTACGCCTGGGGGGTGCACATGACAGATCGGTGCATTCAGGGCAAATGGTCCCAAAAAGAAAAGCACCTTCACATCAATCAAAAGGAAATGCTAGCAGTAATAAATGCTATTATAGCTTTCAAAGACCTTCTGCAACCAGGTCAGCTATTGATAAGAATGGACAACACCACAGTTATGTGGTACATAAACAAACAGGGAGGAACACATTCATACCCCCTATGCAGACTGGCCATGTTACTTTGGAACATGGCCATGGACTTACAAATCAAACTACAAGCACAGTACTTGCCAGGCAAGGAAAACACGCTGGCAGACAACCTAAGCAGAAATATGACAGATCCACACGAATGGAAGTTACATCCAAAAGTTTTTACAGAGATAATCCAAGCATGGGGAAGGCCAGACATAGATCTCTTTGCCTCCCACAAAAATCACCAATTGACAAAATTCTGCTCAAGAATTTTCCATCCAAAGGCCTGGAGAGTGGACGCTGTCTCTTTCAGTTGGACATCAATGACAGTTTATGCCTTCCCACCTCTTCCTCTGCTGCCCAAAGTTCTATTGAAAACCAGAGCAGACAGACCAAAGATGATTCTCATTGCTCCAGACTGGCCAAGACAACACTGGTACCCACTCCTGAGGAGCCTGACTCATTCCCCACCATGGACCCTGCCTCTAATGCCTCTTCTCCTGACTCAGCACAGCTTCAAAACTCTTCACAGCCAGCTAAAAACACTCAATCTAGTCGCATGGAAGATTCCTTAGCATCACAGCAGACCCTACTCTCCAAGGAGGTGCAGGATGTCATTTTGGAGGCCAGAAGGCCGTCAACTAGAAAAGCTTACTCCGCAAAATGGAAACGGTTTGGTGTCTGGAATGAGAAAAAGGGCCAGGATCCTGGAAAACTGAATTTACCTCAAATACTACAGTATCTAGCTGAGCTGCTAAGCAGTGGACTTTCATTCTCCTCCATCAAAATCCATGCCTCAGCCATTTCTGCAGAATACAACACTGATCCACCCTTATTCTCTCACCCTCTCTTAAGACAGTTCCTCAGAGGGGCTAAGAATCTAAAACCCCCAAGGAAACAACCAATACCTGCTTGGGATCTCAATTTCATTCTGGAAAAACTGACCTTGCCTCCCTTTGAGCCAGCTGCCTCATCAGATTTGCAATACTTGTCCTGGAAAACAGCTTTCCTTCTGGCTATTACCTCAGCTCGTAGAGTTTCATAACTACAAGCTCTCATGGCTGTGCAACCTTTTATCATCTTCCATCAGGACAGAGTCTCCTTACGAACCAATCCGTCCTTTATGCCAAAAGTGGTATCCAGGGTAGCATTGAATCAGGCCATACACTTACCTACCTTTTATCCTAATCCTCAAAACAAAGGGGAGAGATTACTACATTCCTTGGACATCCACAGACAACTGCGTTATTATTTGGACAGAACAAAGCCTTTCAGAAAATCAGAATGGCTCTTTGTGTCCTATGCTATAGGAGCTCAAGGAAAGCCAATTTCCAAACAGACAATCTCAAAATGGATAGCCCACTGCATACGTTTTTGCTATTCTTTTCATGGCAAAACTGTACCTACAGGCATCAGATCTCACTCCACAAGGGCCACAGCTACCTCTGCAGCTTTCCTCAGAGTAGTTCCTACCAAAGATATTTTGGAAGCAGCCACTTGGAGTTCTGTGCATACCTTCTCCAAGCACTACCATCTACCATTATACTCCAAAACTAGAGCAGGCTTTGCCACTGCAGTCTTGCAGGGCATCCTGGCTCCTCCTAGTTCCACCTAGTGCCTACCACCCCTTTCTTAGCTTTGGGATTCTACCCATCTGTTATGACTGCAGCTGTATGAACGATGAACATAGTACAGTTTTGTACCTACCATAAATGTAGATGTTCGAGTGCTAATACAGCTGCAGTCCAGGTTTCCCTCCCTCCTTCCCCTCTTGGGACAGGCCTATTGGCTAACACCTCCTCATACAACCTGATTAGGGTATTCATTTATGGTGTATTTGCTTGCAACTACTGTATTTTGATTATATTGCACTGCATTATTACATAAATTTATGTATTGCCTTCCTTCTGGGGGCACCTGACATCTGGGGCAAGAAAAACTGAAGAAAATGGCGTCCGCTGGTTCTTTTATACCCCTGTCGCACTGACGTCAGGGAGGAAGCGACGACAACTGGTGCCGGACCTAGACTTTGGAATTCGGCCGACCGAGGACCCGCCTGACGGCAGGAGAACCCATCTGTTATGACTGCAGCTGTATTAGCACTTGAACATCTACATTTGTGGTAGGTACAAAACTGTACTTTTTTTCCAAAGGGGATAACTATGCACTTTTTGGCATTTAGCTTGAGACCATGATTTTAACATCAGGTATCCGTCTCAGTGAGACCCTTTTGGAGGATGTCTGTGCCACGCCATCTTCTTCTACAAGGCCTAAAACTCTATCCATGCCCAGAAAACTGACACCCAGACCGCATGGTCAGGCCCCTATGCCTAAAAACAAATGATAAGAATGGCTGAAGACCTTATTACTCTAATTGGGGAAACCACCCTTCTCCCTCTGAGACCTAGGGCTGATTTTCCTTCTGATCAGGATTCTGAAATTTCTATTTTCTCTGATGACCAGGATTTGCCCTTATCTACCTATGAGGATTCTGATGCAGAGGACTCCATTCCCTCTGCTTCCCCTCCAAAGGATTTCTCTTTTGGTGAAACCTTGCATACTCTTAGGGAGCATTTCCACTGGGAAAGCCAGGATTACTCTGACTCCAAAAAGAGTACTCTTGAAAGGTGGTTACACCGAGGCGCTGGAGAATAAAGAATTTGCTTTTGGATTTGACTTTGGTTCCTGTTTTTCGATTCCTGACTTCTGAAGATTTTGCTGTTTTGGTATTGTTTTGGATCAGAGTTGTTTCTATCTAATGGTATTTAAAAAGCCTATGGTGTCAACATTCTCAGGATTTGGAATCAATGATTGCCATCATACCTTGTCTACAGATAGTTCCTTTGGTGGGCAGAGGCCTGCCACCAAAACAAGGGACTGCCATTCACTCTACCTCCTGCTGCCCAAATCCTAACAGACGCATCAGACTATGCATGGGGGGGGGGGGTCACTTGGCAGGGCAGTGCAGTCAGGGCAAATGGAACCCAAGTCAAATGCACCTGCATATCAATCAAAAAGAAATGCTAGCTGTACAGAATGCTCTGGCAGCCTTCAAGGGCCACATTCTTCCAGGACAATTATTGGTAGACTGACAACACCACTGTTATGTAGTACATAAACAAGCAGGGGGAAACCCACTCATACCCTCTCTGCAGATTAGCCATGGCTCTATAGAACACAGCCTTGAGCTACCAAGTGCACCTACAGGCTGAATTCCTGCCAGGAAAGCTAAATACACTGGCAGAAATATCATGGACCCACATGAGTGGAAACTGGGACCAAAGATATTCAACATGTTGAGAAACAAATGGGGGAGCCCAGAGATGGACCTGTTTGCCTCCCCCCAGAACTACCAATTGGACAAATTCTGCACAAGGACTCCCCACAAACAAGCTTGGAAAGTGGATGCCCTGTCCTTCACCTGGACAAACCTATCAGTTTATGCCTTTCCCCCTCTGCCTCTCCACTCCAAAGTGCTACTAGAGATCAAACAGGACAAACCAAGGACAATACTGATTGCACCAGACTGGCCACACCAACACTGGTACCCCCTCTTGCGCAGTGTCACTGCTGGCACTCTGGCACCTGTCTCAGACCCCTGCCCTGTTGTCCCAGCAGGAGGGCCAGATTCTGCACCCATAGCTTCAAACCATGAACCTGGCAGCCTGGCTAATTTCTTGATCTCTCAGTTACCATCCCTCAGTAAGCAAGTGATGGATGTCATTCTGGAGGCAAGGAGGCCTAGTACTAGAAAATCCTATGCTGGAAAATGGAAAAGATTCTGTTCATGGAGCCAAACTCGCAGGATGGGCACAGCAGCGCCCAATTTACCTCATATTCTTAAATACTTAACTGAGATAGTTCCTTTGATGGGCAGAGGCCTTTCCTTTTCTTCCATCAAAATTCATGCCTCAGCCATTTCAGCACATTACAATACAGAGCCACCCTCTTCTCTCTTCCACTGCTGCATCAGTTTCTCAGAGGGGCCAAAATCGTAAGACCACCCAGGAGAGCCTGTACTTGATCCTGGGATCCTAACTTTGTAATGGAAAAGCTCACTCTACCTCCCTTTGAGCCATCTGCAAATGCAGAGTTGAAATTCCTTTCTTGGAAAACAGCCTTCCTTCTAGACATCACTTCAACCAGAAGGGTGTCTGAATTACAGACCCTCATGGCAGTGGAGCCTTTCATCATCTTTCATGCGGACAGGGTGTCCCTCAGGACCAATCCCACCTTCATGCCCAAGGTGGTATCCAATGTGGCCCTTAATCAGTCCATTCATTTGCCAACCTTCTTTTCTAATCCACAGAACAAAGGGGAACGAATACTGCACTCCTTGGATGTGCACAGACAACTTAGATTTTACTTGGACAGGACTAAGCCTCTCAGGAAATCTGAACAGCTGCTGGTTGCATTTGTTGCTGGGGCAGAGGGGACGGCCATTTCAAAGCAAACCATTTCTAAATGGATAGGCCATTGCATTCATTTCTACTATAAGCACCATGGAAAACCTACCCCACAGGGGATAAGACCACATTCAACCAGGGCTGCATCTACCTCTACAGCCTTTCTCAGAGGTGTCCCTACCAGGGACATCCTAGAAGCTGCTACCTGGAGTTCTGTACATACCTTCACCAAGCATTACCACTTGCCAATTTTTTCTAAATCCAGAGCTGGCTTTGCCACTGCAGTATTGCAGGGCCTTATAGCTGGTCCTAATGCCATCTAATTACCTCCTCCCATCCTTAGCTTTGGGAATCTACCCAAATGTGATGACTGCAACAGTGAAACACGAAGAACATAGTATAGTTGTGTACACTTACCATAAATGTAGATGTTAGAGTGTATTCACTGTTGCAGTCCTGGTTACCCTCTTTCCAGCCCCCTGACTTCTATTGACTATACCTCTATTCTTGTTTACTATGCTTAAAGCTTTTTGGTTTATTTGTTTTTTTTTTTTTTGGAGGTGTAACCTTGTATAAAATTCCTTCCCATTATGGGGGCACCTGACATCCGGGGCAAGAAAAACTGATGTAATGGTGTCGGCTGCATGCTTTATACCTCTGATTACCTGACATCATGGAAGATGAGACCGCAGCTGACGCAGGACCCAAGACTTTGATAATCAGGCCAACTGAGGGCTACTGCAAGCATTTAACCCAAATGTGATGACTGCAATAGTGAATACACTCGAACATCTACATTTATGGTAAGTGTACACAACTGTACTGTCCGGGGTGCTGAGACATATCCTTCCATGAGGACCACCCAGGATTTCCATAGCTGTGAACTCTGACCCTGGACTGAGGAAGAATGAAATGGTCAACATCAGATTTAGAAGTTATGTACTTACCATAACTTGGCATCTCTGTTGTCCAACTTCATTCTTCCTTGCTTCCGTCCCGTCCATCCCACAACATAAATAGTTGAGAGTGATCTAGAGGATGTAGGAACCCATAGGTTCCTAGTTTGAGCTCCAGATTATGATGTTGTTTATATATATATATATATATATATATATATATATATATGTGTGTGTGTGTATATATATATATAGATATATATATATATATATAGATATATATATATATATATATATATATATATATATATATATATATATATATATACATATATATATATATATATATATATATATCTATATATATATATATATATATATATATATATATATATATATATATATAGATATATATATATATATAGATATATATATATATATATATATATATATATATAGATATATATATAAAATAGAGGTCTACTTCATAACATTGAAATTTCATAACATTGAGACCATAACATCTAAATCCCAAAACACTGAACCTCAGAACATTGAAAGTGTGCTTCATAACCCTGAAAGCTACAGGACATAAGTAAATAACATCCTTTCCACCTACAATACCACCTATGCGTTATGCTGAGCTACTAGTCTGGAGGTGTGCATATCCTTGCGAAGTGTCCGAATCGGATCTGAAATTGGATCCAAAGATCCAAGAGTGACGAAGAATGAAATTGGATAACACAGGTGCCAAGTTTTGGTAAGTACATAACTTCTAATTTTTCTTCCATTTTGCAACAAGACGTTATCAATACATTGGTCCTTCCAGGTGACTTTTAGACGAAGAGTTACAAGTACCAAGTTTTGGAAAAAATCGAGGTTACTGATGTTCCCAAAAGATATCTGCAACATGACTGATTACTTGCACTAATGATTACGAGCGTTGTTTCTACACCTTGCTACAAAAACAATCGAGTTTCCTCCAGTGAGCACTGTGTTGCTTTCATTTAAAATATCTTGGTTTATTTGAGCCATCTTGGATCATTAACTTTTAGCACTGGATGATTGGGCATTTGCCTTTCAGCCAGAAAATGAGCCATTTTAGTAGTGGACCTTTCTAAAAAAAAAGCTCCATAGGAATTTGCAAGTTAAAATATTCAGCAGAGGGACAGCAAGTATATGACCTTGCCAGTTCCACAGTGGTCTGAGAGTGCTGGCTCCAAAGGAAAGGCACACTTCAGCCCACTGCATCCCAGAGCCACAGTTCCTTATCATTTTGTTTGTATTAGCCCCTTCTGAAGCAGACAGTGGGATTGAAGAGTTGCATCAAAACTAAGATTCTTGGAAGTCTCCAGAAAGATATGGTACTAGTTAGGAGATTTGGAAGTTGAGGGGAAAAGTGAAAGGTTTGGAAAATAGTACTTTAAAAGGAGGGGAAGCACCAGCTTCTTGGAAGGAAACTGTGTTTGGTTGTATTATCTACAGAGGGTAAAGACCCATCAGACCCAGCCTCATGTAGACTTGGTTCAGTTTCAAATTATGGTTATAAAGTCTTTGCTTATACTAGCTGAAAGAATGCCAGAGGTGTTGCCAAAAATTGATTTATATGGATCAGTGCGGTATTGTGGAGGAGAGACAAACATTTGACAGCATTCATGGAGCAGTGATGATTCATAGGGAAGCAGAAAGTAAGACAATACTGCTGTGGATCTTAATGCAGCGAAAGCATTCAACAGAGTAGGATGGAATTTTGAGTAGGGCAATAGAACCATTTGTATTCCCTGATACAATAATAAGGTTAAATAGGAAATCTATATGAAGGATCGAAGTCAAGAAGTAAAATGGGAGGGTTCTCTCCAATAAGTTGTTTTTGAATGGTGGATCAAGGCAGGGGTGTCCTGTTTTTACCCTTTATTTGCTTCATATTTAGAGCCACTAGCAAAGAAAATAAGGGACTCAGAAATTCAAGGATATAATTAGTATGGCAATAAAAAAAAGTTGACTTTATTTGCAGATGGCATTATTTTGCTTTGGGTAAATCCAGAACAGATCATCTCTGTGTTGTGGAACATTTTGCGACTGTTTCAAGTCATTTTCAGGAAATAAAATTAATGAAGGTAAAACAAAGGATGTTCTTCATCTCACATTGCTGCAGTCCTTACACTTGGGTAGTCCGCTGTCCTCGGTCGGCCCGAATATCAAAGTATAAGGCTGACGTCGGTCAAGGCGCATTTGACTGACATCAGGACGGCAGGGTACAAATGCGCATGACCGACGTCATATCCTCAGTCTTTTTTGCCGCATGGTCCGATGCAGAAGCAGCGTTGCAAGTGCCGGTTGGCGTTCTGAAATTGTTTGATTTCGGAGTTTCAGACCGAGTCAAAGTTGGCTAAGTACCCCGTTGGGGAATATTTTAGTTTTTTCTTGCCTCAGTGGTTTACCGGATGTCAGAAAAAGTGAATAATTGTATTTCTTGTGGGAAACAGATACCGCATAGAGACTATCATACTTTGTGTATTCCTTGTTTAGGGCCTGAGCACGACGTTGTTGGGTGTCGCTCTTGTGCTAGATTCAATAAGCGCACTATAAAGAGAAGATTAGATTGTACCAGGTTAGTCTTCGGGAAGCGGTGCAATTATAAAATGCCGTCGGATGCTCCGACGCCCGCTTCTTCGAAGAAGCGCAAGGAAAAAGCAGTTAAGCCTAGGCTAGAAGAACCGTCCGTACCGGACGCCGGTGGTTCCACTGGAGGTTTCTTTGGGATCCCAGGGAGAGACTTTGTTATTGCAGGATGTGGCCTCTCAGGAGGCAGGTCAGGCTGATGGGGCTTCTCAGGTTACTATACTCCCCTCCCTGCCTAGGGTGGTTAGGCCCTCTCCTTCTGTTTCCAAGGCTTCTCCCAGAGGCAGGCCAGGTTTAGCTTCAGTTGGTGTCACCCCTAGTTCTTCAGGAACTGTGCCCAAGAAGCATATGCTTAAAATGGCAGAAGATTTGATTACTTTGATTAGGGGTTCTTTGCCCCTCCTGATAAGAGACCTAGGGTGGAGCCTGAGCTAGGGAGTTTTGAGCAGGCTTGATGTTTCAGAGTCTTCGCTGAAGACTTGCAGGAGTACTCTCCTTATTCTGATTCTGATGTGGATGATTCTACTCCTTCTGCTTCTCCTCCTGAGGATTTTTCTTTTCAGAGACTCTTGATTCCATGAGGGAGCATTTTAAGTGGGAAGGTCAGGACTTCTCTGATTCCAGGAAAAGGCTTAGGCAATTTTTGTTTTTACCCCAGGATAGGCCTTTGGCTATACCTCCTGTTTTGGATGTAGTGGAAGATGTTTTACAGAGGCTTCTCTTAATCCTGATTCTTTGCCTCCTGCTCCTGTTAAACCGGATAGGTATTACAGGGTGCCTGTAGCTCATAAGTATCTTTTTAAGAGTCCTAGGGCAGACCCAGAAACTGTTAGCCAGGGGCCTAAAGGTGTTAAGGCTTCTGTTGTCAAGAATCCGGTTCCTGCAGATAAAGAGGCCAGGGCCTTGGATAGATGGGAAAGAAAGTTTATACTTCTTCCACTCTAGCTATGAGGGCTTTGAATTGCCAGTTTCACATGTTGAAATACCAAAACTATCTCCTTTCACAGTTGAAGTCTAAGGTTGATGCTCTGGCGGAAGGTATTGATTGTAAAGAGTTGCAAGATTTAGTACATGTTTCTGAACAGGTGGGTAAGCATTCTTTGCAATGTGGATGTTCTTCATTCCACATTGCTGCAGTCCTAACTATTGGGTAGTCCGCTGTCCAGTCGGCCCGAATACCAAAGTATATGGCTGACGTCGGTCAGGGCGCATTAGACTGACGTCAGTACGTCAGGGTACTAATGCGCATGACCGACGTCATATCCTCAGTCTTTTTTGCCGCATGGTCCGATGCAGAAGCAGTTTTGCGAGTGCAGGTTGGCGTTCTGAAATTTTCTGAAGTCGGAGTTTCAGACCGAATCAAAGTTGGCTAAGTACCCGTAGAACATTTTGGTTTTTCTTGCCTCAGTATTTAACCGGATGTCAGAAAAAGTGAATAACTGTATTTCTTGTGGGAAACAGATACCTCATAGGGATTACCATACCTTGTGTATACCTTGTTTAGGGCCTGAGCACGACGTTGTTGGATGCCGCCTGTGCTAGGTTTAACAAACGCACTATTAAGAGAAGGTAAGACTGTGCCAGGTTAGTGTTTGGGAAGGGTTGCAATTATAAAATGAAGTTGGATGCTCCGAAGCCCGCTTCAAAAGCGCAAGGACAAAACAGCGAAGCCTAGGGTTGATGAACCAGCAGTCCCGGACGTCAGTTCTTTAGAAGGCTCAGTGGAGCCAGAGGTTTTGCCAGGAGTTTCTTTGGAGTCTCAGGCAGAGACTTTACTGTTACAGGATGTGCCTTCTCAGGAGGTAGGCCAGGCTGAGGGGGCTTCTCAGGTAACTGTTCTTCCCTCTCTTCCCAAGGTAGTTAGAGCCTCTCCTTCTGTTTCCAAAACTTCTTTGAGATGTAGGCCAAGTTTAGCTTCAGTGGGGGCTTCTCCTAGCACTTCAGGTTCTGTGCCTAAGAAACATATGCTTAAAATGGCAGAAGATTTGATTACTATGATTAGAGGTTCTATGCCCCCTCCTGATAAGAGGCCTAGGGTGGAACCTGAGTTTGAGAGTTTTGAACAGTGTTCAGAGGCTTCTGAGTCTTCTGCGGAAGATTTGCAGGAGTATCCTCCTTATTCTGATTCTGATGTGGATGATTCCACTCCTACAGCTTCTCCTCCTGAGGATTTCTCATTTTCAGAGACTCTGCATTCCATGAGGGAGCACTTTAAATGGGAAGGCCAGGATTACTCTGATTCCAGGAAAAGGCTTAGGGAATTCTTGTTTTACCCCAGCATAGGCCCTTAGCTATACCTCCTGTGTTGAATGTGGTGGAAGATGTTTTGCAGAGGCTTCCCTGAATCCTGATTCTTTGCCTCCTGCTCCTGTTAAACCTGATAGGTACTATAGGGTGCCTGAAGCTCATAAGTATCTTTTAAGAGTCCTAGGGCAGACCCGGAAACTGTTTCTCAGGGACCTAAAGGTGTTAAGGCCTCTGTGGTTAAAAACCATGTTCCCACTGATAAAGAGGCAAGGGCTTTGGATAGATGGGGAAAGAAAGTGTATACTTCTTCCACTTTAGCCATGAGGGCGTTGAATTGTCAGTTTCACATGCTAAAATATCAAAATTATCTCCTTTCACAATTGAAATCTAAGGTGGATGCTTTGGCGGAAGGTATTGAGTGTAAAGAGTTGCTGGATTTAGTTCATGTGTCTGAACAAGTGGGTAAGCATTCTTTGCAATGTGGTTTTGATGCTGTACAGGCCTCCTCGAGGGTGGCTGCCACTAGTTCTGTTCTTCGCAGGCATGCCTGGTTGAGGGATCAGAATTTAGCTGAGCATGTTAAGACAAGGATTTTGGATGCTCCTTTACAGTCTGATGTGTTGTTTGGTTCGCCTGTGGAAGCAGTTTTAAAGAAAATGGAGGACAAAGCTAAGTCTATGCAAACTGTTAAAGATTTTTGCAGGTGCAGCCACCAAGTTTAGTAGAAATTGGCCTACTAAGGGATGGACATATCCTGCTTATGATTCCCAGTCTAGGGGTAGGTCTAGACGTGGTAGGGGCAGAGCTCAAGGTTCTTTAGGCCTAGAACAGGGAGTTCACCTGCTCAGACTTCTGGTGAGGGCAGGGGTCAGTCCTTTCGTAAACAGACCCAATGACCTGCCTTTTCAGCTGCCAGTAGATTCTCGCCTGGCAGCTCCTTTGGGAGGAAGACTGTCTCTTTTCAAAGAAAATTGGGATTTAATTACTCAAGACAGATGGGTGTTGGATATCATTCACCACGGTTACAGGTTTTATTTCCATACATTGCCCCTTTCAAAGGCATGCCAGACGTTCCTCCTCCACAAAGGAAAGAGGCTCACAAGCAAATTTCTCTGTTACTCCAAATAGGGGCTATTCAGCCAGTCCCCGTATCAGAAAGGGGCCTAGGATTTTATTCTCGCCTGTTCCTAGTACCAAAGAAGGGGAACACGTGGAGACCAATTTTGGATTTATCTATCCTCAACACTTATCTGGACATTCCCAAGTTCAAGATGTTGACGTTACAACAGCTTTTACCTCTGCTGGGCAAGGATCACTGGATGGTAACTTTAGATCTCAAGGAAGCTTACCTTCATGTGCCTATAAGACTAAGTTGCAGGAAGTATCTGCGTTTCGAGCTGGAAATTCTCATTATCAGTTCTCTGCATTGCCCTTTGGCTTATCTACTGCGCCCAGAGTATTCACAAAGGTTCTGGCTCCAGTGATAGCTTACTTCAGGCTAAAAGGAATTCAAATCTATCCTTACTTGGACGACTGCCTGATTCTGGCTCAAGAAAAGGAAGACCTTCTACAGCATCTGGAATATGTTATAGCAGTGCTAAGATGCCTAGGGTATTCTGTGAACGAAATAAAGTCCAGTCTAGTACCCTCTCAAGACATGTGCTTTCTGGGTGTGAGACTGAATACAGCAGCCCAGATGGCCTTTTTAACCCCGGACAAACAAAAGAGTCTATCCCTTTACTTCCATCAACTATCTCATCAGTCCGTGCTGACTGCAAGGACAGTCCTTCAAGCATTAGGGTTCATGGCATCTTGTATTCTGGTGCTTCCCAATGCCAAACTGCATATGAGGAAGCTGCAATGGTATCTCAAAATGTATGGACACAGCACTGCCAGGATTTGGACACTGTCATTCAAATAATACCTTGCCTTCAAAAAGAATTTTTGTGGTGGGCTCAGGAATGTCACCTAAACAAGGGACTCTCTGTGACCCGCCAGAGGCGAGTCAGATTTTAACGACAGATGCCTCGGACATTGCTTGGGGAGCTCATCTAAATGGAAAGTGGATACAAGACAAGTGGCCTGCCAGACTACAGCATCTACATATCAACATGAAGGAGATGTTAGCAGTCCAGTTTGCATTAATGGCTTTCAAGGAGTTACTTCTTCCAGGGCAGGTGTTGATTCTAACAGACAACACAACTGTCATGTGGTACATCAACAAACAAGGGGAACACATTCTTATCCTCTATGCAGGCAAGCAATGATTTTATGGGAGACTGCGCTCAGCTTGCAACTAACTCTTCAGGCAAGGTTTCTGCCGGAGCACAGAACTCCTTAGCAGATGTGTTAAGCAGACAAATCATGGATCCCCACGAGTGGAAACTGGATCTTCATGTATTTCAGAAATTGACAGTGTCATGGGGAACTCCAGACATAGATCTGTTCGCTTCTCCACTAAACCACCAGCTGCCAAAGTTTTGCACAAAGGGGTTTCATCACACAGCTTGGAAAGTGGATGCTCTTTCTTTCAGTTGGAAAAATCTTCATGTGTATGCCTTTCCACCTCTGCCTCTTCTTCCAAAGGTGCTCTTAAAGGTCAGACAAGACAAGCCAAGGATGATTTTAATAGCTCCAGATTGGCCTCGGCAACACTGGTACCCACTACTAAGGAGTCTGGTAAGGAAGCCTCCATGGCCTTTACCTTTGATTCCCCATCTGTTATCTCAGGACGGTCATCTGCTCAATGTCAAGCTTCACTCTCTTCATCTAACAGCCTGGCATATTCTGTGTTGAAACACAGCAGGTCTCAACTTCCTCAACAAGTTTTAAATGTGATTATGGAAGCTAGAAGACCTAGTACAAGGAAAGTGTACGCAGAAAAATGGAAGAGATTTTTATTTTGGAGTACAGCAAAGAATTTGGAGATTTCTGAGCCTAATTTGAGTGTGGCTCTTCAATATCTTACTGAGTTATTGGACAAAGGTTTGTCCTTCTCTTCCATTAAGATTCATGCTGCAGCAATTTCAGCTCACTATGATTATGACCCACCATTGTTTTCGCATCCTTTGTTCAAGCAGTTTCTTAGAGGGGCAAAGAATATAAGACCCCCACGTAGAGCTCCTACTCCTGCTTGGGATCTCAATTTTGTGTTGGAAAAACTTACTCTACAACCTTTTGAGCCTGCGGCTACTGCTGAATTGAAATACTTGTCATGGAAGACTGCTTTTCTGTTGGCTATTACTTCTGCAAGAAGGGTGTCTGAGTTGCAGGCCCTTATGACAGTAGAGCCCTTTTTGATTTTCCATAAGGATAGGGTATCATTACGTACTAATCCTTCCTTTATGCCTAAGGTGGTTTCTAGTGTGGCTTTAAACCAAACTATTCATTTGCCTACTTTTTATGCAGACCCCCAAAATAAAGGGGAAAAGATTTTGCACACTTTAGATGTACACAGGCAATTGCGTTATTATTTAAGCAGGACTAAGGATTTTAGGCAGTCTCAGCAGTTGTTTGTTTCTTTTGCTTTAAGTTCGCAGGGCAAGCCTGTGTCAAAACAAACTATTTCTAGGTGGATTGGGTTTTGCATTGCATTTTGTTATTCCCATCATGGCAAGGAGATTCCAGCTGGGATTAGGCCTCATTCCACTAGGGCTACTGCCACTTCAACAGCATTTCTAAGGGGGTGGCAACTAAGGATATTTTGGAAGCAGCTACTTGGAGTTCAGTGCATACTTTCTCTAAGCATTATCACCTTCCTCTCTACTCTAAGTCTAGGGCTGGTTTTGCCACAGCTATTTTGCAAGGCATGTTGTCAGCTCCTGCTTCTTTATGATTTGCCAGCCTCCCTTACCTCTGCTTTGGGATTCTACCCAATAGTTAGGACTGCAGCAATGTGGAATGAAGAACATAGTACAGTTTTGTACCTACCATAAATGTAGATGTTCGAGGATCCACATTGCTGCAGTCCAATCCCTCCCTCCTTCCCTCTGTGTTTAGGGGTGGTTGTGTAGGTGAGGTTATATGCTGATATTTTTGTATATATTGTACATATGTTTGGTGCAGGTATATTGGGCCTTGTCTTTTTAGGGTCTTCTGACATCTGGGGCAAGAAAAGACTGAGGATATGACATCGGTCATGCGCATTAGTACCCTGACGTACTGACGTCAGTCTAATGCGCCCTGACCGACGTCAGCCATATACTTTGGTATTCGGGCCGACTGGACAGCGGACTACCCAATAGTTAGGACTGCAGCAATGTGGATCCTCGAACATCTACATTTATGGTAGGTACAAAACTGTACTTTTTGATGCTGTACAGGCCTCGTCTAGGGTGGCTGCCACTGGGTCAGTTCTTCGCAGGCACGCCTGGCTGAGGGATCAAAATTTATCTGACCATGTTAAAACAAGGATTTTAGATGCTCCTTTACAATCTGATGTGTTGTTTGGTTCTCCTGTTGAGGCAGTTTTAAAGAAAATGGAAGACAAGGCTAAGTCTATGCAGACTGTTAAAGATTTTTTGCAGGTTCAGCCTCCAAAGTTTAGTAGAAATTGGCCTACTAAGGGGTGGACGTATCCTTCTTAGGATTCCCAGTCTAGGGGTAGATCTAGACGTGGTAGGGGCAGAGCTCAGGGCTCCTTCAGGCCTAGAACAGGGAGTTCTCCTGCACAGTCTTTGGGTGAGGGCAGGGGTCAGTCCTTTCGTAAACAGACCCAATGACCTACCTTTTCAGCTGCCAGAGCCTTCTCTGGCAGCACCTTTGGGAGGAAGGTTGGCACTTTTCAAAGAAAATTGGAGTTTAATTACCCAAGACAGATGGGTATTGGATATTATACACCACGGTTACAGGTTTTATTTCCATACCTTGCCTCCTTTCAAAGGCATGCCAGACGTTCCTCCTCAACAAAGAATGGAGGCTCACAAGCAAATTTCTCTGTTACTCCAAATAGGGGCCATACAGCCGGTCCCTATGCCAGAAGTGGGCCTAGGATTTTATTCTCGCCTGTTCCTAGTACCAAAGAAGGGGAACACGTGGAGACCAATTTTGGATTTATCTATCCTCAACACTTATCTGGACATTCCCAAGTTCAAAATGTTGACGTTACAGCAGCTTTTACCTCTGCTGGGCAAAGATCATTGGATGGTAACTTTGGATCTCAAGGAGGCTTACCTTCATGTTCCTATCAGACTAAGTTGCAGGAAGTATCTGCGTTTTCGAGCTGGGACTTCTCACTATCAGTTCTCTGCATTGCCCTTTGGCTTATCTACTGCCCAGAGTGTTCACGAAAGTTCTGGCTCCAGTGATAGCTTTCTTCAGGCTAAAAGGAATACAGATCTATCCTTATTTGGACGATTGCCTGATTCTGGCTCAAGGAACGGACGAGCTTCTTCATCATTTGGAATATGTGATAGCATTGCTAAGATGCCTGGGGTATTCTGTGAACGAAATAAAGTCCAGTCTAGTACCCTCTCAGGACATGTGCTTTCTGGGAGTAAGACTGAATACAGCATCCCAGATGGCCTTTTTGACCCCGGACAAACAAAAGAATCTTTCCCTTTACTTCCATCAACTATCTCATCAGTCCGGGCTGACTGCAAGGACAGTCCTTCAAGCCTTAGGGTTCATGGCATCTTGTATTCTGGTGCTTCCCAATGCCAAACTGCATATGAGGAAGCTACAATGGTATCTCAAAAATGTATGGACACAGCACTGCCAGGATCTGGACATTGTCATTCAAATAATGCCTTGCATTCAAAAGGAATTTTTGTGGTGGGCTCAGGAATGTCACCTAAACAAGGGACTCTCTGTGACCCGGCCAGAGGCGAGTCAGATTTTAACGACAGATGCCTCAGACAGAGCTTGGGGAGCTCATCTAAATGGAAAGTGGATACAAGACAAGTGGCCTGCCAGACTACAACATCTACATATCAACTTGAAGGAGATGTTAGCAGTCCAGTTTGCATTAATAGCTTTCAAGGATTTACTTCTTCCAGGGCAGGTGTTGATTCTAACAGACAACACTACTGTCATGTGGTACATCAACAAGCAAGGGGGAACACATTCTTATCCTCTATGCAGGCAAGCAATGATTTTGTGGGAGACTGCTCTCAGTTTACAGCTCAATCTTCAGGCAAGGTTTCTGCCGCGAGCACAGAACTCCTTAGCAGATGTGTTGAGCAGACGAATTATGGATCCCCACGAGTGGAAATTGGATCCTCATGTATTTCAGAAATTGACAGTGTCATGGGGAACACCAGACATAGATCTGTTCGCTTCTCCACTAAACCACCAGCTGCCAAAGTTTTGCACAAAAAGGTTTCATCCCACAGCTTGGAAAGTGGATGCTCTTTCCTTCAATTGGAGCAATCTTCATGTGTATGCCTTTCCGCCTCTGCCTCTCCTCCCAAAGGTACTACTAAAGGCCAGACAAGACAAGCCAAGGATGATTTGGATAGCTCCAGATTGGCCTCGACAGCATTGGTACCCATTACTGAGAAGCCTGGTACGGAAGCCTCCATGGCCTTTGCCTTCGATTCCACACCTGTTGTCTCAGGAGGACAGTCATTTGCTCAATGTCAAGCTTCACTCTCTGCACCTAACAGCCTGGCATATTCTGTTTTGAACCATAGTGGGCCTCCACTTCCACAGCAAGTTTTGAATGTTATTTTGGAAGCTAGAAGGCCTAGTACAAGGAAAGTGTACGCAGATAAATGGAAGAGATTTTTATTTTGGAGTGCAGCAAAGGATTTTGATGTTTCTGAGCCTAATTTAAGTGTGGCTCTTCAATATCTTACTGAGTTACTGGACAAAGGTTTGTCCTTCTCTTCTATTAAGGTTCATGCTGCAGCAATTTCGGCTCACTATGATTGTGACCCACCATTCTTTTCTCATCCTTTGTTCAAGCAATTTCTTAGAGGGCAAAGAATATAAGACCCCACGAAGAGCTCCTACTCCTGCTTGGGATCTCAATTTTGTGTTGGAGAAACTCACTCTACAACCTTCTGAGCCTGCAGCTACTACTGAATTAAAGTTTTTATCATGGAAGACTGCTGTTTTGTTGGCTATTACCTCTGCAAGAAGGGGTGCTGAGGTGCAGGCCCTTATGGCGTTGAGCCTTTCTTAATTTTTCATAAGGATAGGGTATCTTTACGTACTAATCCTTCCTTTATGCCTAAAGTGGTTTCTAGTGTGGCTTTAAACCAAACTATTCATTTGCCTACTTTTATGCAAATCCCCAAAATAAAGGGGAAAAGATTTTGCACACTTTAGATGTACACAGGCAGTTGCGATATTATTTGGACAGAACTAAAGGGTTCAGGCAGTCTCAGCAGTTATTTGTTTCTTTTGCTTTGAGTTCTCAGGGCAAGCCTTTGTCAAAACAAACTATTTCTAAGTGGATTGGGTTTTGCATTGCTTTCTGTTATTCCCATCATGGCAAGGAGATTCCAGCCGGGATTAGGCCTCATTCCACTAGGGCTACTGCCACTTCGACAGCTTTTTTGAGGGGGATGGCAACTAAGGATATTTTGGAGGCAGCTACTTGGAGTTCAGTGCATACTTTCTCTAGGCATTATCACCTACCACTTTACTCTAAATCCAGGGCTGGTTTTGCCACTGCTGTTTTGCAGGGCATTTTGGCAGCTCCTGCTTCCTTATAGTTTGGCCATCCTCCCTTACCTCTGCTTTGGGATTCTACCCAAGTGTAAGGACTGCAGCAATGTGAGATGAAGAACATAGTACAGTTTTGTACCTACCATAAATGTAGATGTTCAAGATCCACATTGCTGCAGTCCAATTTACCCTCCCTCCTTCCCCTCTGTAGTTAGAGGCGGTTTTGTGGGTTGGGTTGTCAATATGAGGTATATTGTATATATTGTATATATTGTACATATTTTTAGTGCTAGGATGGTTGGTTGTTTGTTTGCTGTCTTTTGGTTTTGACCTTTATTTTTAGGGTCTTCTGACATCTGGGGCAAGAAAAGACTGAGGATATGACGTCGGTCATGCGCATTTGTACCCTGACGTCCTGATGTCAGTCAAATGCGCCTTGACCGACGTCAGCCTTATACTTTGATATTCGGGCCGACCGAGGACAGCAGACTACCCAAGTGTAAGGACTGCAGCAATGTGGATCTTCGAACATCTACATTTATGGTAGGTACAAAACTGTACTTTTTAGCCTTAAATTATGTACCCATGCATGACTTGCTTCAGCAGTACCCTTATTTATGGGGACATAGATGAAGTATTTGGGAGTTTGGATTAAAAAAAATGTTTATCTTATGGCAGCTAAAGATATGTGGGAAGTGACTAAACAAAAGATAATACATAAACTGAGAAACTAGAAGCTCTTGTTTATGGATACGATACAAGGAGTGAAAATGTTTAGTCTCTTAGGTCAGGCATATTTTTGTCAACCAGAGGAAAATTTGCGGACTGTAATAAAGAGATGATAAATTTTATCTGGAAGGGAAAGAGGGCAAGGTGGTTAGGATTACCTGATTTGAAAGGGTATTTTAGAGCTATATAATTAAGGCTGATGGTCATAATTCAAAGTAGAGAGGGATGATGCTGAAGCAGGGGGTAGTTTAAGAAATGAGAGAATGGGATTTTGGTTGCATGTCTTTAAGGAGTATAATCACCACCACACAGCGTATTATATTCATAAAGTTGTTTCAGCTATTCTAAGAACTAAGCCAGCACATGAGTGGAGAAAAGATCTTTTGCCAATAAGGATGACTGCAAGTAGGGACACACACATTTACTGGAGAGAACTGGCAAAGGAGCCAAGGTATTATAAGCAAATTAACTAGAAAGGGAAAGGTAAAAGAGTGACGTGGCCAGGAAGAAGCTTAGACTGCAGGTAAGAAACTGCCTTCCTTATCAAGGTTTGAGATCAGAGTGTAGACAACGAGAAAGGGAAGGGGAAGTCCTAAGTGAAAGACCTGCTCTGGTAGAATTTAGTCGAATCTAGAACTGTAGTTAATGTTAAAGGAGACAATCAGTAGGATGCATGAAGTATTACATGATAAATATAAGAGCCAGTAAGAGGATGATGGAAAAGCAATTTACAAGGGAAAAATGGAAAGGCATATGCGCACTAGTGTATGCAGAAAAGTTCAAAAGGGTTAGGATTTTTGCTTGGAAGTGTTTGCATAGGTAATTTTATACCCCAAACAGACTTAAAAAGATTTTTCCTCATGTAGATGGCAGTGTTGATGTGATATGGAGGAAAGAGGTAAATAACATGTTTTATGGGGGTGTAATGAGTTGGCACATTTAAAAAAAAAAAAAAAAAAAAAAAAAAAAAACACTTCAGAGTATACTTTTGCAGCCATTTGTTCCCAATATTTCTAAGGAAATGATTCTTTTAAGCTGTGACTCAGGATCTGAGTTTAATTCTGTTGTCTGCCAAAATAAGTCACTAGAAATTGGAAATTGAAATCTAAACCAACTGCATTTTGAAGTATTGAATATTATAAAAAGGATAAAAGAATTGTAAGAGATCTTTAGAAAATGGAGGGAGCAAATTACATAGCAGTTACAGTGGAGTCACCGTTAACCGGAACTCAAGCAACTGGCATTCTCAAGCATCTGGCAGAATCGTGTTTTGATTAGCTCGTATGTGGTATACGAGGCAATTAAAAATCTCAAAGCAGAGAGCCTCTTCTGTTCGGTGCGGAACAGTGGGCTGTTCTGCATTGAGTAGAAGTGGCTCTGCTTTGGGATTTTTGACTGGCTCTTATGCCAGCACATGAGCCATTCAGAAATCCCAAAGCAACCAGAACCTACACTTAACTTGACATCTACCAATTCCCACAGGTGCCTGTTAAGTGAAAGTTTACTGTAATGGAATTTGTGGGAACAGTACATGCAGAGTGATGCTCAAGAGGAGGCGGAGTGAGTTTTAAGAGAAGGCAGGAATTGAATAATTTATGTAATGTTGGACTGTATGTTGTTAAAAAGAAAGAAAACATGTAGTGTATAGTATGTGCAAATGGAAAAGATGTTAATGTGGTTTATTTTCTTTTCTACTCATGTATGTGTATTTGTGTCATAAAATTAATTTTTAACCCTTTTGTTAAAGTAACATTTCATATTTAGCTTTAGCATGCCACAACCAGATTTTGGTTTTCAGGCATTTTTCTGGGTATATTGTCTGGCGCAGACTCCTTTTGGAATAGTCTTCATGTTCTGAAATGTCAACTATTTTGACTGAGTAGCCAAAGAGTCCTGGTAAAAGCTCTTCATCTGCAAGTGTGTGAAACCATTACAGTAACCACACGGTCTTCTTGTTTGTCTATGCAGGTACAAAAACCTGTGATTTCAAGTATTGTATTACCAAAAGAAAGAAATGCAGTTCCTCTGTGTGGAGAAATCAGACTAAGGTATTGAGGAGGAGGACCTGACTTTATAAGATTCTATATCTGCAGGCTTTCCTCTAGATGAAGCAACTTTAGAGAATACCCTTATTCTTGTGAGGGAACACTGTGTGGATCATTAAATAGTTCTCTGAAACCCGTAAAAAAATGCTTGTAATATGGAGGAGTCCAGGACTGTGGCCACTCCTGCTGTCATGCAGGCCTTTGAAGATACCTTTTTGAAGCATTTTCAAGATGTTTTATCACGTGACTGCCCCCATGAAGCCAGATCTTTTTTGGGGGGTCATGGAGAGATCAAAAATATTTTTCAGGAATTCAGTGACAGATCTGCTATAATTTCTTCAGGTGCAACAATGAGTCTAAACTAGAAAGAGGACTGAATAATTCCCCCTGATGGCAAAGAATTGGGTGCTTGATCATATTGAGAGACTGTATGTTGTTGGTGTATATGAGGGCCATAAAATCTCAGGTGAACCTGTTAGTGTTCTGAAATATTCTTAGAAAGATGAGGAAGATGTAATGTGTAATATGATAGACAATATCTTTAGGGAAAAGCAGTGTTGGTTGAGTTGGTCATAAAAGTGGAAAGATGCACAGTTTGACTGATGCCCTTGATACTTGTACTAAGGACACAGTGCCATTGAGATTTGTACTAAGGGCAAAGCCATTTGCAAGTTGTCTAGGGTTTCCTGTCAAGTATCTTATTCATTGCCTGAAGACATGAAGAGGGCATCTCTTGAATACACCCTTGAGTAAGGATTTTAATTTAGGAGACCCTTCTCAAAATATCTTGGAGATTACAGAATGAATAGATGAATATATTGTCTTTTAAACCATTTTGTCCAGCAGTCCCTGGATGTAGTAGGAATTCTCTCTAAGCCCTTCACCATAGGTAGTCTTGTACAAAACGTCAAACAAAATGGGCTTTTGAGGAAATGTAGTGGAGAGGTGTCATAGTCCAGGTTTGACGACAAGGTAAGTGACTTTTAAGTTTGCCCCCCACACCCTTTTCACTCCCTCTCCATGATAATGTGGGAGAAAAGTTGTATCCCACTTCAGTTACCACTAGCTCAGCAAAGCCATGGAGTACTGGGTATTGAATATTATTAACTGAGATTACTGGATAGTCTAAGCCCTTTGTAAGAATATGCTGTTCTCAGAACTAGGTCATTTCGGCTGTACCTGTTCAACCTCTAATACATGCAGGGACTGAAGAATGTCTGCTTAGCAGTGAAAGAGAGAGAGAGATTTATTTGTAATGGTTATTAGATTAGTAATAGGCTAACTGCCCTTATGGGCCATTTTAATCCTAGCCAATTGTCTCATGTGAAAGTCAAACCCGCATCTTGTGTCTGTAAGATAAAGACCCTTAATCATTATACCAGGTAGTGACCTATTTTCTTTTGCAAGTAAAACAAGTTCCACAAGTTCTGAGAATGAAAAAGTTCACTATCGACTGTGCAAGACCTCTTCCTTTGGTGTTTTAGGATATACCAGTAGTTACCCTTGATGCTTACTATTTGTGATGCGTGAAAAATGTCTCGGGTTTCTTCGTATATTACATATATCATTAGGACATGCAGAATAAAGGGAATAGATCTCATGTCCATATTTAATTTATTTTTTGCCACGTTGAGTGCTCATGAGCTTGTCCACTCATCCAGGTAATCTTCGGTGTAGTGATAAGGACCCAATTTGACGTTTTCTCTGGTTTCTATAGCATTGCTGTATATTACTTGAGATATTTTTTGACTGTTAGAATTTTTTTGAGGCTGAGGCACCTCCAAGAAAATTCACCAAGTATCCATGTGGCTGAATGATAACTTCTGAAATATTTGGCTAATGATATGGAGAGAAGAACCTATACATTATCTAACCCAGTTTAGAGAGAGAGATCAGCAAATTCATATGGCAGAGCAGCCTACAGAAGGATAATAGAAAGAAGGGAGTTGCTGAGTAAAATATCTAATCATTTCTACTCCCTGTTGCAAAGCAGAGTGTAGAAATGATTAGAAGAGTTGAAAAGGAGACTACACTCATTGAAGGTCTGTAGTCCAAGGGAGTGAAGTTAGGAGGTACAAAAAATACGCATTCTTAGAATTCTAATCTTCCTGCCAAATTAAAACAGAACACACTGAAAATTAGGAATTCTAGTCAGCAGGGAAATTTTGAAAATGGGGCCTTAAAGACTTTAGTGTAGTAAAAGGGGAAAGAAACCGTACACGGTCTGATTTCTAAACCCATTTCTGTCAGTCAGTGTAATTCAGCAAACTCAAAAGGATACTAGGCAGTCAGTATCAGTGAGTAAGGGAAAAGTGAAATGGAAGTTAAAACCTTTGCAAAGGGAGAACAGACGAGAAAAAGGAAATTGAGAGGGGTGGTATTCACTCACATTGAGTGAGAGCAGCGTATACAAGAAAAGGAGGGTGGTGGTCACTCACACAGACACAAGAGCAACAACCTAAAGAAGGGAGAAGAAGAGAGGGTAGTATATACTGAGGAATTTAAAAACATTTATCAGGTCCATAAACAAATGGGGCCATTAAAAGACTGACCTTGACCAGTATAAACACTTGCTGGGATTCTTCCCAGACTATTCTAAAAGCAGTAAGACTTTTGATGCATTTCTTGGGCATTCACAGATATCAAGTATTTACTTAGGCAGAATTAAATAGTTTCAAAAGTTCAAGTTTGTTTATTATTGTGTTTAAGCCTAAGCACTTTACATTAAACCAGCACTCATTGGATAACAAACTTACAGAAAAATAGTCATAAAGTATGCATTGATTTGCTTAAAAAAATATTGCCAAGTTTAGTAATTGTTACAAAAAACTGCAATAATTTATTAAAGATGTACCAAAAAATTGTAAATGTAAAATAATTTGTAATGTAAAAATTGCCACCATAAATGATAACTGCTAACAATTATTTCAGCTGCTTATTTCAAAACTCAGCTTTAAGTAATGCCCTGATAGTGAAATGAGTCGAGAATCTCATTCACAAATTAAATCAATCTTTCCATGCAGTCTTTTCCAAGCGATAACACAAGCAGCCATATAACCCCAAAGTTCAATGCATTTCAGCACAGTTCAACAGTCTATAAAATGAATGCATAGACCTTCATTCTTCTCTCCCCAAAACAAAATTATAAAACTGTTTTTACAATCTGTATGGTCTTTTACTAAATGGTTTACACTTTACATCTGCACACTGCTCATGCCGAACCATGGCTGACAACACATGCAGCAAACCTGTGGAATTTACTTTCCTCCTTCCTTCATCAGTCCATCCAAGACTCAATAAAATGTTGGTACATGAAGAGAAAATCATCAAAGCAGTAAAATGACACCTAGTCAGAGATGTTTTAAAAGATGCTTTAAAATCCAAGCCAGGCAGGAATAGGTAACGCAAATCTGTTAATGAAAAAGCAAAAGGTATAGCCTGTTCCACAGTCTGGTAGCCACCTGCCACCATTGTCAGATGCAGAACTATGTTAGTCCTGATCAAGGTTGCGAAGGCTGCCAGCGTAGCTAGATAGAATTTTGTAGATAATTCTGTCATTTGTAAATAATATAAGCCACAGACTTGTTCTCTGAAATATGAGAAAATTGTGTTAAATGTTGAACGTCAAAAATGTAACAGCAGTGCACTCTAGTGGAAGAAAGAGGCTAGATCAAGCATTGTATGACTGATCCCAGCCTTGGAGCTGTGATGTCTGGATTAGCAGATTCTTTCTATTGTTTTGAGACCAGAGTTAATTGGTAGATTTTACATATATAATGTCTTTAATTGCTGTGGTTTCCTGGCCAAGTGCAAGATCATAGCTATGTTAAACTTGAGTTTCTGTTGGCCTGGGAACCAGAGAAAACTGATGTAATCTAAAATGAGTCAGCAGTGATGTGTTATCAATTTAAAAGATAGTCTCAGAGAGAGAGGGCTATAGAAACCAGAAAAAATGTCAAATTGGGTCCTTATCACTACACTGAAGATTACCTGGATGAGTGGACAAGCTCATGAGCACTCAACGTTGCAGACTAAAGCAGACGACAACTCGCCAGTTCTCTGCTTTTGCTCTATATGTAAGTTTATTTAGAACTGTGATTGCTCTTAGGAAAAGATAGAAAGTAGTAAGTTTAGTCTAGCTGTTTTCTATATTTATGTCTGAACTATTCTACAGTATTATTTTAAGCATTTTCCTGTTATGTCTGAACTCTTAACTAGCACTGTGTAGTTAGAAGTATTGTCTTGTGTTTTTATTATTTATTATTAAATATTTGTAAACCTTTCAACTGTGACTGTTTTGTGTAGAGATAATTTAAGCTGTAGAGTGCATCACATGTATATAGTGATACTTTACAAAGGCACTCCAGTAGTCTTGCTGCTCAGTCACACTTACTATTTGGATATCAGTAATGTTACACAGTAAAATTGGGCACCCTTTGGTAAGGGTTTTATTAGTAGCTGATATTAGTGGTTGGTGACAATGATTACTACCTTATAGTCTGGTAGACCGGGGGCACAGCTGGAGAACCTGTGCCAGCCTTCCCCAGGAGTGTCTGTGTGTTTGTATCTAAATCAAATCTTAGTGTGTGTGTGTCAGCTACTTGGGCAGGGACACTAAACACTGGTAGGACAGAAAGGGTGCTGGAGGTTTTAGCTTGACCACTAGGCTGAGATCTGGACCCTTTAGCTGTGCTAGTGGGAAGTCTTATTGTGGATCTGGAGAGAAAGGGAGAAACCAGCCCCAGACTGACTGTGATCTCTGTGTGCTCTTAAGGGAAATTGTACTTTACTGTGTATTAGTTATCCTTCCCAGTGTGGATGACCTTTCTTGGTGTTAGTGGTGAGGATTGAGGCTCCTTGATTACTGGGCCAGTGCACTGGCGTCGCATATTTATTGGTTGGGAGTGGTGGGATATCCACACCACATATTAACATGTTGGCAATTAGCTTGTAGTGGTGTGGATAGTGAATTCCTGTAGCTTGTGTACAGTGATCACGGAAAGTGTTTTTGTACTCTATATCAGCCACATAGTGAATATTCAGAGTTCAGATCACAATTGTTTTATTTCTTTTGTTAGCTTAGTCAGTCAGGGAGAGCAGGTAAGCACGTCAGCAGAGGAGTATGGCAAGCTGTCAAGGAGCCAATTGGCCGAGATGTGCCAGGTTAAGGGACTGGTGCATAGAAACCTGACTAAGGCAGACATGATTGCAGCTTTGGTCACAGCTGCATCAGAAAACAGCAATCAGGAGGGCGATCAGACTGGCCGTGGAGATGTACAACACTCTCAGAATGGACAGCTCAGCCTTTCTGCAGAAGACTTTAAAATCCATCTGGAGCTAATGAGACTTGAGTTGGAGGCCAGGCATTTGTAAACAAAAGCAGCAGAGAGACTGCGATGTCTACAGGCTGAGGAGAATGAGAAACTGCTACGCCTGGAAGCTGAGGAGAAGGAAAGGCAGAGGCAGCATGAAAAGGAGATGCTGACTCTCTACCAGAGTCATGGAGGTAATGGAGAAGATAGTAACCAGACCCCAGAAGCACAAAAGGTCAGTAAATTTCTTCTGCAGTTTACATAGGAGGATAATTTTGATAGTTTCGTTCATATGTTTGAGAGGGTATGTAAACAGTATGATGTTAACCAAAGGCTCTGGGTATGGTTCCTGACTCCCTTACTCCGTGGTAAGGCTGTAACTGTGTTGTCCAAACTTTCTGATCAGCAATTTTTGATTATACTGCTAAGAATTGCCTGTTAGAATTTTTAAGCTAACACCTGAAACTTATAGGAAAAGTTTTGTGAGCATAGATGCAAGGCAGATTAAAATGTGTGTGAATATATTGCTGAACTAAGCACTTATTTTTATAGGTGGCTGAGTGGATGTCAGGTCACCCCTTTTGAAGGTCTGGCAGACCTTTTGGTGAGGGAACAAGCCCTTACCACTTTGCCTGAGGACATGAGGATCTGGTTAGCTGATAGACAATGTGCTACTTGAGATGAGTTTGCAAAGAAGGGTGACCTATACCTAGCAAGCAGGGCATCCCTGCATAGGAAAGGGGCCTCCAGTACTGCTCATAGGTCTAAAGGAACCCATGGTCGACAGCCCAGACTGCCCCAACAGTGTCTGCCAGTAATAGGGGAAGCCATTAGTCCAAGTGCACGTCCAGGACCTAGGGTTAAATGTTTTGAATACAGCAAGTGGGGCCGTGTAGCATACAGAGGTCCACTGAGGCAAGGTGGGGAACAAAAGGTGGGGGAGCCAGTAACTGGGAAAGACAAAATGCCAATAGTAGGTTATCTTGAGACAACAAAGGTACCAAACCACCACAAGAGGTTAGATCCAATTGTAGTGAATGGCAAAGAGGCCATTGCTAAGAGCGACACAGCCTCTGACATAACCATTGTAAAGCCTGCAATAGTTACAGAGGAGCACTACTTGCCTGGGCAGTCTACTCAGTCAGAACTTTAGGAGGGATCCCATTCCAAATATTTTTAGCTAGGGTTCATCTTGACTGGGAGGGTGGAAAAGGAAGCCAGCAAGTAGATGTGTTTGAGGATATCCCTGCAGATGCTTTGATAGGGAATGATTTTGATAAGGCAGTGTCATGTGTTTGTGCAGTTACATGCAGTCAGGCTTGGAGACTAGCATGTAGGTCTGTTAGCTTGGGGAAGACCCAGACAAGACTGCACACTTGCAGCCAGGATTGGTGAGGTGGTTACTTCAGGGAGGGAGCTACTCTGTAGCAATGAGACTGAAGGTGAGCCACAGCTGCTTGTGGGTACTGATGTTCCCTTGGACAGAGTGACTGCAAAGGTAGAGGTGAGTAGTAGTACTCAAGCTGATAGTGAGGAACCGCTGTCCGAGGATGCCAGACTTCCTGTAAAAGTGGAACTGGGAAGGGTTACAAAGAGAGAGTTGAGACAGGCTCTGCTCTCAGACACTACATTACAAGGCCCTGAGGCAGGTAGCTAGTGAGGCACCTGATTCTCAAGGGAAGCGGGAATCTGTATACTTGGACAAAGGGTTACTGTATAGAGAGTGGACCGCTGAGTGAGGGCTAGAAGGTGAGAGGATGCAACAGTTGGTAGTGCCTAGAGCCTACCATCTGGCGCTTCTAGCCATAGCCCATGATATTCCCTTTGTAGGTTATATGGGCATAAAACGTACAGAGAGACATATTGTGCAGAACTTCCATTTGCCTAGAATTTCCAGAGATGTAACAGGGTACTGCTGCAGGACCTTTGAGCAGTGCCAAAAGGTAGGCAGGGTAGGAGACAAGGCGAGAGCTCCCTTGATGCATTTTCCTGTGATTGAAGAGCCATTTCAGAGGGTAGCTATGGATATTGTGGGACCTGTGAGTAGCTCAAGTTCCACAGGGAAAAAGTATATCCTAGTGGCAGCAGATGATGCTACCAGATACCCTGAGGGAGTAGCTTTGTCTTCCATTGAGGCAGAAAAGGTCGCAAATGCTTTGAGAGATTTTCAGCAGGGTAGGTTTTCCAAAAGCAATACTGACTGACAGAGGTGCCAATTTCATGTCAGACCTGCTGGCTTACCTGTGGAAGTACTTTGGGGTGAAGCACCTGAAGACCACCCCCTACCTTCCCCAGACTTATGGTCTTGTTGAGAAGTAAACTCTACAATCAAGTCCATGCTACGGGCATTTGCAGACCAGTTTAAGAGGGAGTGGGACAAATATTTGCCCCATCTGTTTGCTTACAGAGTTTCCCCAGGAATCAACAGGTTTTTCACCCTTTGAGTTGCTGTGTGGGCATAGGGTGAGGGGATCTCTAGATTTCATTCGTGATGAGTGGGAAGGTGAGTGTGAATCTCACAAGGAGTCTGTTGTGGCATATCTAAACCTCAGGACAAGGCTCAGGGAACTCATTGGCTTGGCCCAGCAGAACGTGGCAGAAGCCGAACAGCAGAAGAAGGTCTGGTGTGACAGGAATGCTCGAGCTAGAGAGTATGCTGTATGTAATGGCTCTCATTCCTGTCGAACACAACAAGCTGCAAGCAGCTTGGGAAGGGACCCGACAAGGTGGTAAGAAAGGTAAAGGGTGTTAACTACATGGTGGAACTCCTCGGCAGGAGGAGGGAGCACAAATTGTACCATGTTAACATGATGAAACCTTACCATGATAGGGAGGCCCTTGTGCTGAGTATTTGTGGTGGATTGCAGTAGGAGTCTGAGGGAGATCTGGTGACTGATCCTCAGTGAGGCTCAGACTGACACCTCAGTGGAAGGGGTAGCAATGTCCCACCAGCTATCCCCTACCCAGTTTCGAGAAATCCAAGCAGTGTTAAAAGAATTTGGGGACCTGTTCACTGGGAAACCAGGGTGCACCCACCTGGTGCAGCACCAGGTGGATACAGGACCCCAAAGGCATATTAGGCAGGCCCCTTATAGGGTGCCTGATAGTCAAACAGACTCTGAGGGAGGAGATACAGGAGATGTTGGAACTAATGATAATTCAAGAGTCCAACAGTCCCTGGGTGGCCTCAGTGGTGCTGGGGCCAAAGAAGGATGCCAGCACCAGGTTGTGTGTGGACTGCAGGAAATTAGTCACACACACTCAGATGCTTACCCCATGCCTAGGACAGAGGAGGCCCTAGAGTAGCTGGGTGGGGCTAAGTATCATAACACCATTGTTGTTACCAAGGGTTACTGGCAGGTGTCCTTGGCTCCCAGTGCTAGAGATAGGTCAGCCTTTGTGACTCCTTTTGGCTTGTATGAGTTCACAAAGATGCCCTTTTTGATAAAAAAAAATGTCTGAGTGACTTTCCAGAGGTGGGTAGATCATATCCTAGCAGGAGCAAGAGGGTTTGCCCTTGCTTACCTAGATGATATTGCCATCTACAGCCATTCCTGGCAAGAGCACCTTCATCATGTCAGGGAGGTGCTGGGCAGACTACAGAGGGCACGGTTGACCATTAAGCCGAACAAATGTCAGGTGGGTATGGCAGAGGTCTCCTACCTTGGAACATAGAGTGGAGAATGGTAAGATGTCCTTCAAGGATGCATCTGCAGTCTTTACAAATGGGTTGTCCTGTTGTCAGGCAGCCCTTCGGCCGGCCGGATTCCAAAGTCTGGGTCTGGCTTCGGCTGGTGTCGCACTTCACCCGACGTCACTGCGGCAGTTATTCGGGTATAAAGGCATCAGCCGACGCCATTTTCCTCAGTCTTTCTTGCCGCGTGGCGCCCGAAGCAGAAGCTGTTCGCAAGTGTCGGTCGGTCAGATCCAGAGATTACTACTACCGAATACTACTTCGAAGACTTCTATAAAGCTAAGTACCCCGTTGGGGACTCTTTCTTGCCTCAGCCGATGTCAGAGAAAGTTAATAACTGTTTATCTTGTGGGAAACAAATACCTCATAAAGATTTCCACTCCTATTGCATACATTGTTTAGGCCCAGACCACGACGTAGCAGCTTGTCTAGCCTGTGCTTCTTTTAACCGACGGACGCTTAGACGTCGGTCAGACTTTGCTGAGCAGATTTTCGGCTCCGATTTTGCCTACATTATGCCGTCGGATCCTCCGACTACGCAAATAACCAAAAAACGCAAAGAAAAGGACCGACACTCACGGTCCGCGGTTTCGGCCGAAACCGCGGTTAAGCAATCCACGAGTGTCTCGGTTTCGGCCGAAACCGCGGTTAAGCAATCCACGAGTGTCTCGGTTTCGGCCGAAACCGAGCAAGCGGTTCTTTCTTCAGCCGATAACTTGCCTTCTACCGAGGCCTCTTCTAACCTGGTAGAAACGGCTTCTGAAATCCAACCTTCTGTTGCGGTTTCCCAGGATTTATCAGACACCATTCCCCTGGATATCTCTACCCCTGCACGTGGAGCTGCTAGGCCTCCTCCAGCCATGTCTATTAAGGCCTTTGCCAGGGCTAAAGCAGCCAAAGCATCAAAACCTGTGCCTGCCAAGCCCCCCTCTCACAGGCCCAGCACCAGCTCCCATATGCTTTCTTTGGCTGAGGATCTCATCTCTTTAATTCGTGGAGCCCAGCCTCATCCAGACAGGGCCTCTCGCCCTCCTCCAGAAAAGAGGCCTAGAGCAGAGCCCCCTGAGCCAGTATCCACAGATGATTCTTCTGATGACTCAGAATATACAGACCCTCCTGAGGCTTCTTATTCTCCTTACGAAGACTCTGATGCTGAGGAGTCCATCCCTTCAGCCTCTCCTCCTGATGAATTTTCCTTTGGGGAAACCTTACATGCTATGAGGGAACAATTTCAGTGGCAGGGCCAAGATTTCTCAGACTCTAGAAAAAGGCTTAGGACCTTTCTACATTTGCCACAGCATAGGCCTTTAGCCATACCTCCAGTTCTCCCTGTTGTTGATGATGCATTTAATGATGCTTGCACTGCTCCTGATTCTTTACCTCCGGCTCCTGCTAAGCCCGATAGGTACTACAGGGTCCCAGACACTCATCACCACTTATATAAGGCTCCTTTTGCGGATCCAGAGACTATCTCCCAGGGTCCTAAAGCTGTAGCAGCTACTTCTTTTAAAAACCCCCTCCCCTCTGAAAGGGAATCCAGGTCCTTAGAGAGATGGGGTAAAAAAGATTACACCTCTGCTACTTTGTCAGCTAGAGCTTTGAACTGCCAATTTCATATGCTTCAATATCAAGAGTTTATGCTTGACCAGTTGACTAAAAAGCTGTCCTCTGAAGAATCTTTAGATAAAAAGTATGTTCAAGAAATGGTACATAATATACAGCAGGTTAGTAACCATTCTTTAAAATGTGGCTATGATGCACTGGAGGCTTCCTTTAGATCAGCCATGACTGGCACAGTTATCAGGAGGCATGCATGGTTGAAAGAACAGGCATTACCAGAACACGCCAAATCTAAGCTTTTGGATGCACCTATGGACAAGGTCAATTTATTTGGTTCCCCTGCACAGCAGGTACTAAAAGATGGAAGAGAAAGCAAAATCTGTGCAAACAGTGAAAGATTTCTTACAAGTTCAACCTCCAAGGTTTAGCAGGAACTGGCCCTCCAAGAATTGGTCCTTTCTGGACTCCTCTAAGGCACAAAGAGGCAGGAATAGGCGCTCTAGAGGCAGAAACCAATCCAGGGGTGCCTACAGGGGTCGCCAGTGGCAGGGTAACAACCAACGAGGCACGGATACAGCCACCACCACTACAACAACTCAATCACAGTGACTTGGCGGTGGCACCGCCTACCAGGGAACAACTAGAAGCACCCTTAGGCGGAAAGCTAACCTTATTCTCAAGAAACTGGCACTGCATTACAAGAGAAAAATGGATTTTGCAAACTATAGACCATGGTTACAGGTTCCATTTCCATACTCTACCTGGAAAGAGAGGAATGCCAAACCTTCCACCTACTCAAAGAACAGAAGCTCTAAAACAAATATCTCAATTGTTAAGAATGAGAGCTGTGGAAAAGGTACCATCTATGAAGCAAGGGAAGGGATTTTACTCCAGACTCTTCCTGGTACCAAGAAAAGAAAACAAATGGAGGCCTATTCTAGACCTGTCAGCTTTAAACACATTCCTCATTGTTCCAAAATTCAAAATGCTGACCTTACAGCAGCTTCTTCCCATGCTGGGCAAGGAGTCTTGGCTGGTAACTCTAGATCTCAAGGAGGCATACCTGCACGTCCCCATAAGACCATGTTGCAGAAGATACCTCAAATTTCTTGCAGGATCAGAGCATTATCAATTCTCAGCATTGCCCTTTGGCTTATCTACTGCGCCCAGAGTGTTCACGAAATGCCTGGCATCAGTAATCGCTCATTGCAGACTTCAGGGGATTCAAATCTATCCCTACCTGGACGACTGCCTGATACAAGCGGACAACAAAAACAAACTAACAGAAGACTTACAAAGAGTCATCTACCTGCTACAAGCCCTGGGATATACAGTCAATACAAAAAAGTCAAGGCTGATTCCATCCCAAAGAATAACTTTTCTGGGTGCAGAACTGGACACATCAAAACAAATGGCATTTCTAACTGCAGAAAAGAAAGAGCAACTTCCTCTCTACTTCTTGGCTTTAACAAAGCAGAACCATCTAACTGCAAGAAAAGTGCTACAAGCTCTAGGCTTCATGGCATCCTGCATAATTCTGGTCCCTCATGCCAGGCTGCATATGAGAAAACTACAGTGGTACCTAAAGAATTTGTGGTCTCAGCACAAGCACAGCCTAGAAGCCAAAATTCCAATGATTCCATGCCTGAAGCAAGAGTTCCTATGGTGGGCTCAGGCCTGCCAATCAAACACAGGATTACCCTTCAGCAAACGTCAACCAAGACAAACCATCACGACAGATGCCTCAGACCTCGGCTGGGTGGCACACATGATGGACAAGTGCATTCAAGGCCTATGGACTCAAGACCAGCTGCATCTGCACATAAATCTAAAAGAAATGATGGCAGTAAAATTGGCAATCCAGGCATTCAGACCTTTTCTCCAAGAAGGCCAGTTGATGATAAGGACAGACAACACCACAGTTATGTGGTACATCAACAAACAGGGAGGCACACACTCATACCCTCTATGCCGGCTGGCACTGGACCTATGGGATGTGGCTCTGAGCTACAACATTCAGTTACAGGCAATTTATGTACCAGGGAAGGAGAACATTCTAGCAGACATATTAAGCAGAACTACAACAGATGCCCACGAATGGATGCTGCATCCGGACATCTTCAAAACCATCACAAGAGAATGGGGATTACCACAAATAGACTTGTTTGCATCCCCATTCAATCACCAGTTGAAGAAATTCTGCACAAGGACTTGCTTGGAAGGTGGACTCCCTATCTTTCAGTTGGAAAAACCTGACAGCATACGCATTCCCACCACTTCCTTTGATGCACAAGGTGCTTCTGAAGATCAAAGAGGAGCGTCCGAGGATCATTCTGATAGCCCCAGACTGGCCAAGACAACATTGGTATCCACTGCTGAGGAGCATGTCCCGGGAACAAATATGGACACTGCCCCTGATCCCATTACTGCTAACACAGAACAACTACAACATCCTGCATCCAAACCTAAAAACTCTGCAGCTAACTGCCTGGAACATTACATAACAGCAATTAACCCAAAATTATCCCAAAGGGTTAAAGATATAATCATGGAGGCTCGTAGACCTTCAACAAGAAAGAATTATGCAGCAAAATGGAAAAGATATCTCATCTGGAGTACTGCAAAGGGGCAAGATGTGACACTGGTGGACATAGCCAACATCCTGGAGTACTTGGCGGAGCTCTTCCATACAGGCCTGTCCTATTCTTCCATCAAGATACATGCATCAGCTATTTCAGCAGAATACAGCTTGATCCTCCTGTCTTCGCATCCTCTGCTCAGACAGTTTCTGAGAGGAATTAAAATGTAAAACCTCCCAGGAAACCTCCATTGCCAGCATGGGACTTGAACTTTGTGCTAGAAAAACTGACTCTTCCTCCTTTCGAACCAGCAGCAACAGCAGAATTACAATACTTATCCTGGAAAACTGCTTTCCTACTGGCAATAACTTCAGCAAGAAGGGTCTCTGAACTACAGGCATTAATGGCAGTGCAACCCTTCCTGATCTTCCGTCAAGATAGAGTGTCCATGAGAACAAATCCTACATTTATGCCTAAGGTGGTATCCAGAGTCTCGTTAAATCAGGCTATCCACCTTCCTACATTCTTCCCCAACCCACAGAACAGGGGAGAAAGGCTCTTACATACCTTGGATGTACACAGACAATTACGCTACTACCTGGACAGGACAAAAAGCAATAGAAAAACTGACCAGCTTCTGGTAGCATATGCAACAGGAAAGGAAGGAAAACCAATTTCTAAACAGACAATCTCCAAATGGATAGGAAATTGCATTAGATTTTGTTACTCCTACCATGGAAAGAAAACTCCAGAGAACATCAGGCCTCACTCCACAAGGGCTACTGCCACTACCACAGCTTTCTTACGAGGAGTGGCTACCAAGGACATTATAGAGGCTGCTACTTGGACCTCCGTGCATACATTTGCCAAGCATTATAACTTACCTCTATACTCTAGATCCCGTGCTGGTTTTGCCACTGCTGTTTTGCAAGGGATCCTAACTACACCATAATATCTTCTCATTTCCTCCTCCCTAGTTTAGCTATGGTATTCTACCCATTTAGTAAAGACTGCAGATGCATCCTTGAAGGACATAGTACAGTTTTGTACCTACCATAAATGTAGATGTCCGAGAGGAATGCATCTGCAGTCAGGATTACCCACCCTCCTTCCCCTCTGAGGTACTCCTAGGGTATTTGCCAATCTTCAGCTAGCTTGGGGGGGATCTATTATGGTGTATTTGTTTGTATATATGTACATACATGCTTATTTTGTGTGTTTGCTCTCTACTATTTGGAAACTTTGACATTTATCCAAATTTAGCCATTCAAGAGGGCACCTGGCATCTGGGGCAAGAAACACTGAGGAAAATGGCGTTGGCTGATGCCTTTATACCTGAATAACTGCCGCAGTGACGTCGGGTGAAGTGCGACACCAGCCAAAGCCAGACCCAGACTTTGGAATCCGGCCGACCGAAGGGCTGCCTGACGACAGGACGACCCATTTGTAAAGACTGCAGATGCATTCCTCTCGGACATCTACATTTATGGTAGGTACAAAACTGTACTTTCAGGCCAAAACCTGCCAAAGTGGAAGGCATTCAGGCATGGGCTGCACCTGTTACCAAAAAGCAGGTGAGGGCATTCTTAGGGACAGCATGGTACTACAGAAAGTTTGTCCCCAGTTATAGTACCATAGCTGCTCCCCTCACAGACCTGACAAGGAAAAACAGGCCATATAAGGTAGTGTGGATCCCAGCATGTGAGCAGGCATTCAGGAAGCTTTGAGAGGACCTCCTTTGTTAGCCAGTCAGGATTACAGCTAATAATTTGTTATGCAGGTTGCAGGTGGATGCTTTGAACCATGGGATGGGGGCTGAACTTAGCCAGATTTTTTCAGAGGGAGAAGAGCACCCAGTGGTTTATCTCATTCGTGAGCTGCAACCCAGGGAGGAATGCTATACAGCTGTTGAAAAGAAATCTCTAGCCATAGTGTGGGCACTGCAGAAACTTCAGCCTTCTGTATGGAAGAAAATTCACTGTAGTTACAGATCACAATCCTCTAATATGGTTATATCAATCCAGCCAGCAAAATGCCAAGTTGCTAAGATGAAGCCTACAGTTTACAAGCATGTTATGTCAGTGCAGCACCGCAGTGGGATTAGCAATGCCAACACAGATGGGCTCTCAAGACAGGGAATGGGGTAAGGTATACTCAGATAGACCTAATCCTCTCAAGCAGTGTTTCTCAAGGTCACTTGAAAAACTAGCTTGAGTTCTCAGAATTCTCCGGGTGGGGGGGTATGTGAAGGCTGCCAGCCTAGCTAGATAGAAGTTTGTAGATAATTCTGTCACTTGTAAATATTAGTATAAGCCACAGGCTTGTTCTCTTAAAATGTGAGAAAATTGTGTTAAATGTTGAACGTCAAAAATGTAACAATGCACTCTGCTGGAAGGAAGCAGATAAGTCAAGCATTGTATGACTGATCCCAAACTCTGAGCAGTGATGTCTGGACCAGCAGTTTCTTTCTGTTATTTTGAGACCAACGTTAATTGCTAGATTTTACATATAATACTGCCTTTAATTGCTGTGTATTCCTGACCAGGTGCAAGATCAAAGCAATGTAAACTCTGAGTTTCTGTTAGCCTTGGAACCAGAGAAAAATGATGTAATCTAAAATGAGTCAACAGTAATGTGTTATTAATTTAAAAGACTGTCTCCGAGAGAGAGAGTGATCATTTTAGATTTTGTCTAAAGCTGATAATTCACCAGTAACTGCTTTTGCTCTATATGCAGGTTTATTTAGAACTGTGATTGCACTTAGGAAAAGATAGAAAATAGTACGTTTAGTCTAGCTGTTATCTGTATTTGTCAGAACTATCCTACAGTATTATTTTAAGCATTTTCCTGTGATGTCTGAACTCTTGACTAGCAATATGTAGTAAGAAGTATTGTCTTGTGTTTTTATTATTTATTATTAAATATTTTTAAACCTTTCAACTGTGGCTATTTTGTGTAGAGATAAATTAAGCTCTAGAGTACATTGCATGTATATAGTGATACTGTACAAAGGCACTCCAATAGTCTTGCTACTCAGTCACACTATTTGGATATCAGTAATATTACACAGTAAAATTGGGCACCCTTTGGTAAGGGCCTTATTAGTAGCTGATATTAGTGGTTGGTGGCAGTGATTACTACTTTATAGCCTGGCAGAACAAGGGCACAGCTGGAGTACCCGTGCTAGCCTTCCCCAGGAGTGCCTGCATCTAAATCAAATCTTAGTGTGTGTGTGTCAGCTACTTTGGCAGGGACACAAAGGCACTGGTTGGACACAGAGATTGCTAGAGGTTTTAGCTTGACCACTATGCTGAGGTCTGGACCATATAGCTTTGCCAGTAGGGAGTCTTATTGGGGATCTGGAGAGAAAGGGAGAAACCAGCCCCAGACTGACTGTGAGATCTGTGTGCTGTTAAGGGAGATTGTACTTTACTGTGTGTGTATTTGTTATCCTTCCCAGTGTGGATGCCCCTCACTGGTGTTAGTGCTGAGGATTTGAGACTCCTTGATTACTGGGCCAGTGCACAGGCTCACAAAGGTTATGGGAAAGATTCCCAATTTTTTCAACATGAAGCTTGGGACTAGGGTTTTGAATATTACTTTAGCCAGATGACTGTCCAAGTAAAGGCTCACTCTACCAGACCACTGGCTACCCCTCAGACTTTTTTCAGGAGTGCACCATTATTCATTGAATACTTTTGTAAGATGCTGTAAGCTAAATGTGTGATCTCTAAAGCTCATTCGCCCTTCAGGGCTGTAGTCATTAACGCAGGTTCCCATGAGATACCAGCCACAGCATGCACCAGCGATTGCATTCTGCCTTACATTAATGTGGATCAGTTTAGGTATGAACATTTTGTATGTGATGGTATAAGTCTGAATCATCCGCCGTACCCTTGCTGAGTCTTGCCCACCTTCCCCATGTTAAGGGAAAAAGTAGTCCTGACAGTCTTATTAGATTTTTGTTGACATACATTCTGACAGACTGCAGAGTTGAAAAGATATTTTGGGGGGCGGGGGCAAGAAGTGCTTTGCATAAAGGAGAGAGGAGCTCATAGCTGGGGAAAGATTCCTATGCCAAGCTTCTTGGACCCTGGTGGTGGCCTTTTAGTCTTGGCTTTAGACAAGGGTTTAGCATGTCACTCAGGTAAAGTATTAAACTTGGTGCATAACTTTTTTATGGTGACTGTACTTGCATAACTGTGCTTTTTTGATTGCCATTACCTCTGCCTGGAAAATCTCTTGAGCTACAAGCTTAATTATTCAAAAAAATCATTAAATTTCATGAGGGATGGTGGTGGAGTTTTAGTGCAGACTCCATGCTCCTCCTCCATACCAAGTGGAACTCAGAGGTGGTATTAAATCAGACTTTGTTTACCAGTATTTTTTCTTGATATGCAGAACAGAGAGAAATGTTTTATATTTGTTGAATGTGTACAGACAACCGAGGTGGTTGTTGTTTCTTTCGGCTTTTCCCGGTTAGGGGTCACCACAGTGGAACTCTGGTCCGCTAATGATTGGCAGTTGATTTTTATGTGCCGAGTTGCCGGCCCTGATGCACAACGTTCAACGAAGGTACGCCCATTCACGCACGTCTCCTCACAGAAGACGCTCTAGCTGAGAATCGAACGGGACGTCTTGCTGTGAGGCGACAACGCCACAGACAACCGAGGTACTTCACTGAAAAGGCAGGAATGCTAAGGTTTAACATCTTTTATGATAGGAAAACAAGGTAGGTCTGACTAAGTGGTCATGGTCAGTGTCTAGGCAGATGCATTGCATTTTATGATCCCCACTGTCATAAAACAATTGAGAGAGCAGATTAGAGTTTATCCTACAAGAACTTACTGCAGCCTGCTTTAATGTTGGGCTAAGAGTATTTGTGAGACAGCTGGGAAGTCATTTAAGCTTTACAAGAACTACAAGCTAGGTATAGAAGCAGAACAGATTTTATTTGTTATACAATCCTGACGGTCTCTGTCCAGGACTGCCTTTGGGTAATAGAATTGCTTTAACTGTGTCTGGATAAAAAATAAATTATTGCAGCAAAAATCATTATTGCGAACACAGTGCAGTTATATAAATGTGGTCACAGCAACAGTATGTGTTTGAATAGCAGGCGTATTGCTGCATTGTTTTTCCACTGTTTAGCCTGTTGTGGTTGGTGTTAGTTTCCTTTTGATGGGCCTTCTGGGCTTATGGACCCCTCATTGAGGAGGGAGGTAAGATTAACACTTTTGCTTCCTTTGGGCTGCTCTTAACATTCTTGCTGAGGTGCTTGGTAATCCATGCTTAGGGAGGGGCAAGGACCAAGTTTGGGAGAAGGTCTCCCAGATTCTAGTAACACATTTGTGAGTAACAGTGCATTCCAAGAAGGAATAGAAAATTGCACCAGCTTGACCATACTTTTCCTGAGCATTATACTGATATCTTCCAATTTGAAGAGTAGACGATCCTTACTCTGGGGACAACCAAGGCTTTGAAAGTAATTCCAGAGTGGCAATAGCCACCCCCCCCCCCCGTGGGTAGTTTTCCAGGTGCAAGGAATCTTACCACTTCTGTGTTCCTATGACTTAAGTTTGTACTGCGGTTGGATATTTGTTCATACAGTTATGCTGTGCCTATTACAGGGGAGGTATTACTCTTTCTCCTCTCTTTTTATTAACTTATAGTTGCAGTGTTGTAGGAATTTTATTTTTAAATATCTGCAGTAAACCATTATTTATATGGTTACTTTGGTATGTTTTAATAGAAAAGAAAGAAACTATAATAAAATATTTTTCACGTAGTATATGTTTTGTTTTTAACAAAACACATTCACTACAACATTGCATTATTTGCAAAATCCCTGCCTTTTCTTAAACCTCAGTCTGGTTGCTGAACATTTTGCAGGACTGGGAGAAAATAACTAGAGAGGGAAAGATAATAGTATGGGTAGAGGCCAAGAATATATTTAGACTGCAGGCTAGTTACTGTCTTCCCAGTCAGGAATTGATATCAGATTATAGACAAAGAGAAAGGGATAGAGAAATCCTAAGTAAAAGACCTGCTCTGGTAAAGTTTTTAGTTTACTCTAGAACAGAAGTTGCTGTTAAAATGGGATAATTAGTATAACATGCAAAATATTGCACTGCAACAATAGCAGTAAATCAAGAGAGGTTAGAAAAGGGTTGGAAAGGGATTGGATAAGGAATTGGGAACAATGCGAGGACATGTGTATGGCTCCCAAGTATGCAACAAAGTTTGGAAGATTTAGGATTTTTGTTTAGAAGTGTTTGCATAGGTATTCATCTCAAGCCGACTCCAAAGATTTTTTCCTCTTGTAAGTGGCACATGTTGGAGGTGTAATGTGATAGAAAAAGGCATTTGGGCACATGTTTTGGGAGTGAAATAAATTGGCAATTGTTAAAAATCCCTGCAGAGTACTCTGGCAGAAATATTGGGTAAGCAAACGAGTGTAACTAAGGAAATTAGTTGGGACAGAGGATCTGCATTGCCTAGACATAGTAAGGCGTTGCTAAGTTTAAGTCTGGTGACGGCAGAAAAAATGCAGCTACTAGAAAATGGAAATGAAAATCTAAACCAAATGTATTTGAAGTAATGAATATTGTAACAGAGGTTAAAGAAATGATAGTTGGAATCTTTAGGAAAGGGTAGTGGCAGATTACATAGAACAAAATGGAAGTTGTGGAAAAAATACGTGCAAAATAATGTTTTTGAGGAGTAGTGAGATTTCAGGGTAAGGCAGGAATCAAGCAATTTATGTAATATTAGAGTTGTACAAAAATGTGATGTATAACGTTTGTAACTAGGAGCACATTGGTACAGTTTGATGTTCTTCGTCTTCCATTGCTGCAGTCCTGACTATTGGGTATAGTCCGCGTCCAGTCGGCCCGAATACCAGAGTATAAGGCTGACGTCGGTCAGGGCGCATTAGACTGACGTCAGTACGTCAGGGTACTAATGCGCATGACCGACGTCATATCCTCTGTCTTTTTTGCCGCATGGTCCGATGCAGAAGCAGTTTTGCGAGTGCAGGTTGGCGTTCTGAAATATTTCCGAAACCGGAGTTTCAGACAGAAACAGAGTTGGCTAAGTACCCGCTAGGGAACATTTTGTTTTTCTTGCCTCAGTATTTTACCGGATGTCAGAAAAAGTGAATAACTGTATTTCTTGTGGGAAACAGATACCTCATAGGGATTATCATACCTTGTGTATACCTTGTTTAGGGCCTGAGCACGACGTTGTTGGTTGCCGCTCTTGTGCTAGGTTTAACAAACGCACTATTAAGAGGAGGTTAGACTGTGCCAGGTTAGTGTTTGGGAAGCGTTAATTATAAAATGCCGCCGGATGCTCCGACGCCCGCCTCCAAGAAGCGCAAGGATAAAACAGTGAAGCCTAGGGTTGATGAAACCGCAGTCCCGGACGTCGGTTCTTTAGAAGGCTCAGTGGAGCCGGAGGTTTTGCCAGGAGTTTCCATGGAGTCCCAGGCAGAAACTATACTATTACAGGATGTGCCTTCTCAGGAGGTAGGCCAGGCTGAGGGGCTTCTCAGGTGACTGTTCTTCCCTCTCTTCCCAAGGTAGTTAGAGCCTCTCCTTCTGTTGCCAAAACTTCTTTGAGAGGTAGGCCTAGTTCAGCTTCAGTGGGGGCTTCTCCTAGCATTTCGGGTTCTGTACCTAAGAAACATATGCTTAAAATGGCAGAAGATTTGATTACTATGATTAGAGGTTCTATGCCCCCGCCTGATAAGAGGCCTAGGGTGGAACCGTAGTTTGATAGTTTTGAACAGTGTTCAGAGGCTTCAGAATCTTCTGTGGAAGATATGCAGGAGTATCCTACTTATTCTGATTCTGATGTGGATGATTCCACTCCTACAGCTTCTCCGCCTGAGGATTTCTCATTTTCAGAGACTCTGCATTCCATGAGGGAGCACTTTAAATGGGAAGGCCAGGATTACTCTGATTCCAGGAAAAGGCTTAGGGAATTCTTGTTTTTACCCCAGCATAGGCCTTTAGCTATTCCTCCTGTGTTGAATGTGGTGGAAGATGTTTTGCAGAGGCTTCCTGAACCCTGACTCTTTGCCTCCTGCTCCTGTTAAGCCTGATAGGTATTATAGGGTGCCCGAAGCTCATAAATATTTGTTTAAGAGTCCTAGGGTGGACCCAGAAACTATTTCTCAAGGGCCTAAGGGTGTAAAGGCTTCTGTGGTTAAAAATCCTGTTCCCACTGATAAAGAGGCAAGGGCTTTGGATAGGTGGGGAAAGAAAGTGTATACTTCTTCCACTCTAGCCATGAGAGCATTGAATTGTCAGTTTCACATGCTTAAATATCAGAATTATCTCCTTTCACAATTGAAATCTAAGGTGGATGCTTTGGCGGAAGGTATTGAGTGTAAAGAGTTGCTGGATTTGGTTCACGTGTCTGAACAAGTGGGTAAGCATTCTTTGCAATGTGGTTTTGATGCTGTACAGGCCTCCTCGAGGGTGGCTGCTACCAGTTCTGTTCTTCGCAGGCATGCTTGGTTGAAGGATCAGAATTTAGCTGAGCATGTTAAGACAAGGATTTTGGATGCTCCTTTACAGTCTGATGTGTTGTTTGGATCGCCTGTGGAAGCAGTTTTAAAGAAAATGGAGGACAAAGCTAAGTCTATGCAAACTGTTAAAGATTTTTTGCAGGTGCAGCCACCAAAGTTTAGTAGAAATTGGCCTGCTTAAGGGGTGGACATATCCTGCTTATGATTCCCAGTCTAGGGGTAGGTCTAGACGTGGTAGGGGCAGGGCTCAAGGTTCTTTTAGGCCTAGAACAGGGAGTTCACCTGCTCAGACTTCTGGTGAGGGCAGGGGTCAGTCCTTTCGTAAACAAACCCAATGACCTGTCTTTTCAGCTGCCAGCAGATTCACGTTTGGCAGCTCCTTTGGGAGGAAGACTGTCTCTTTTCAAAGAAAATTGGGATTTAATTACTCAAGACAAATGGGTGTTGGATATCATTCACCACGGTTACAGATTTTATTTCCATACAATGCCCCTTTCAAAGGCATGCCAGACGTTCCTCCTCCACAAAGAAAAGAGGCTCACAAGCAAGTTTCTCAGTTACTTCACATAGGGGCCATTCAGCCAGTCCCTGTATCAGAAAGGGGCCTAGGATTTTATTCTCGCCTGTTCCTTGTACCAAAGAAGGGGAACACGTGGAGACCAATTTTGGATTTATCTCTCCTCAACACGTTTTGGACATTCCCAAGTTCAAGATGTTGACGTTACAACAGCTTTTACCTCTGCTGGGCAAAGATCACTGGATGGTAACTTTAGATCTCAAGGAAGCTTACCTTCATGTGCCTATAAGGCTAAGTTGCAGGAAGTATCTGCGGTTTCGAGCTGGAAATTCTCATTATCAGTTCTCTGCATTGCCCTTTGGCTTATCTACTGCCCAGAGTATTCACAAAGGTTCTGGCTCCAGTGATAGCTTACTTCAGGCTTCAAGGAATTCAAATCTATCCTTACTTGGACGACTGCCTGATTCTGGCTCAAGAAAAGGAAGACCTTCTACAGCATCTGGAATATGTTATAGCAGTGCTAAGATGCCTAGGGTATTCTGTGAACGAAATAAAGTCCAGTCTAGTACCCTCTCAAGACATGTGCTTTCTGGGTGTGAGACTGAATACAGCAGCCCAGATGGCCTTTTTAACCCCGGACAAACAAAAGAGTCTGTCACTTTACTTCCATCAACTATCTCATCAGTCCGTGCTGACTGCAAGGACAGTCCTTCAAGCATTAGGGTTCATGGCATCTTGTATTCTGGTGCTTCCCAATGCCAAACTGCATATGAGGAAGCTACAATGGTATCTCAAAATGTATGGACACAGCACTGCCAGGATTTGGACACTGTCATTCAAATAATACCTTGCCTTCAAAAAGAATTCTTGTGGTGGGCTCAGGAATGTCACCTAAACAAGGGACTCTCTGTGACCCGGCCAGAGGCGAGTCAGATCTTAACGACAGATGCCTCGGACATTGCTTGGGGAGCTCATCTAAATGGAAAGTGGATACAAGACAAGTGGCCTGCCAGACTACAGCATCTACATATCAACATGAAAGAGATGTTAGCAGTCCAGTTTGCATTAATGGCTTTCAAGGAGTTACTTCTTCCAGGGCAGGTGTTGATTCTAACAGACAACACAACTGTCATGTGGTACATCAACAAGCAAGGGGAACACATTCTTATCCTCTATGCAGGCAAGCAATGATTTTATGGGAGACTGCGCTAAGCCTGCAACTAACTCTTCAGGCAAGGTTTCTGCCAGGAGCACAGAACTCCTTAGCAGATGTGTTAAGCAGACAAATCATGGATCCCCACGAGTGGAAACTGGATCTTCATGTATTTCAGAAACTGACAGTGTCATGGGGAACTCCAGACATAGATCTGTTCGCTTCTCCACTAAACCACCAGCTGCCAAAGTATTGCACAAAGGGGTTTCATCTCACAGCTTGGAAAGTGGATGCTCTGTCTTTCAGTTGGAAAAACCTTCATGTGTATGCCTTTCCACCTCTGCCTCTTCTTCCAAAGGTACTATTAAAGGTCAGACAAGACAGGCCAAGGATGATTTTGATAGCTCCAGATTGGCCTCGGCAACACTGGTACCCACTACTACGGAGTCTGGTAAAGAAGCCTCCATGGCCTTTACCTCTGATTCCTCATCTGTTGTCTCAGAAGGACGGTCATCTGCTCAATGTCAAGCTTCACTCTCTTCATCTAACAGCCTGGCATATTCTGTGTTGAAACACAGCAGGTCTCAACTTCCTCAACAAGTTTTAAATGTGATTATGGAAGCTAGAAGACCTAGTACAAGGAGAGTGTACGCAGAAAAATGGAAGAGATTTTTATTTTGGAGTACAGCAAAGAATTTGGAGATTTCTGAGCCTAATTTGAGTGTGGCTCTTCAATATCTTACTGAATTATTGGACAAAGGTTTGTCCTTCTCTTCCATTAAGATTCATGCTGCAGCAATTTCAGCTCACTATGATTGTGACCCACCTTTGTTTTCGCATCCTTTGTTCAAGCAGTTTCTTAGAGGGGCAAAGAATATAAGACCCCACGAGAGCTCCTACTCCTGCTTGGGATCTCAATTTTGTGTTGGAAAACTTACTCTACAACCTTTTGAGCCTGCAGCTACTGCTGAATTGAAATACTTGTCATGGAAGACTGCTTTTCTGTTGGCTATTACTTCTGCAAGAAGGGTGTCTGAGTTGCAGGCCCTTATGGCAGTAGAGCCCTTTTGATTTTCCATAAGGATAGGGTATCATTACGCACTAATCCTTCTTTTATGCCTAAGGTGGTTTCTAGTGTGGCTTTAAACCAAACTATTCATTTGCCTACGTTTTTGCAGACCCTCAAAATAAAGGGGAAAAGATTTTGCACACTTTAGATGTACACAGGCAATTGCGTTATTATTTAAGCAGGACTAAGGATTTTAGGCAGTCTCAGCAATTGTTTGTTTCTTTTGCTTTGAGTTCACAGGGCAAGCCTGTGTCAAAACAAACTATTTCTAGGTGGATTGGCTTTGCATTGCATTTTGTTATTCCCATCATGGCAAGGAGATTCCAGCTGGGATTAGGCCTCATTCCACTAGGGCTACTGCCACTTCAACAGCATTTCTAAGGGGGTGGCAACTAAGGATATTTTGGAAGCAGCTACTTGGAGTTCAGTGCATACTTTCTCTAAGCATTATCACCTTCCTATCTACTCTAAGTCTAGGGCTGGTTTTGCCACAGCTGTTTTGCAAGGCATGTTGTCAGCTCCTACTTCTTTATGATTTGCCAGCCTCCTTACCTCTGCTTTGGGATCCTACCCAATAGTCAGGACTGCAGCAAGGGAAGCCGAAGAACATAGTACAGTTTTGTACCTACCATAAATGTAGATGTTCGGGGATTCCATTCCCGCAGTCCAATTTACCTTCCCTCCTTGCCCTCTGTATTTAGGGGTGCTTGTGTAGGTGAGTTTACATGCTTATATTTTTGTATATATTGTTGTATATATTGTACATGTTTTTGGTGCAGGTTTTTTGGGACTTGTCTTTTTAGGGTCTTCTGACATCTGGGGCAAGAAAAGACTGAGGATATGACGTCGGTCATGCGCATTAGTACCCTGACGTACTGACGTCAGTCTAATGCGCCCTGACCGACGTCAGCCTTATACTCTGGTATTCGGGCCGACTGGACGCGGACTATACCCAATAGTCAGGACTGCAGCAATGGAATCCTCGAACATCTACATTTATGGTAGGTACAAAACTGTACTTTTTCTTTTATATAAATGTGTGTTTGTGTATGTCTTAAGTGATAATTCAATAATTGTGTTAAATTTCTACAGGTATTGTTAACATGTTCCATTTATTTGTATTTTATGTGAACTTTCCCTTTTTGAAAGATTATGCTTTCAGTTCTTTTACTTTACCCGTAGTGGTGGTGCTGCGGTAGCGTTGTCGCCTCACAATAAGATGCTGTCCAGTTCGATTCTCAGCTAGAGCGTCTTCTGTGTGGAGACATGCGTGAATGGGCGTACCTTTGTTGAAGGTTGTGTGTCAGGGCTGGTAACTCGGCACGTAAAAATCAACTACCTATCATTAGTGGACCGGAGTTCCGCTGTGGCGACCCCTAACTGGGAAAAGCCGAAAGACGCAACAACAACATGCTTTCAGTTCTTTTATCTCATTTATAGTTTTCAGTGCTTCGGTTTAAAATTTGATTTCCATTTTCTAATTTCTTTTCTGGCATCCAGTAGCATTAAACATGGCAAGGCCTTGCTATGTCTAGGCAATTCATATGTTATGTCCCAGCTTAAAGGAATCATTCCCCTTGTAATGATTTGTGCCCTGGACATTTGTTACAGAGCTCTTTGTAGTTTTTTTTTTTTTTTTTTTTTTTAAAGTGTGTCAGCTCGTTACATTCCCAAAAGATGTGTTGCCAGTTACCTGCCTGTCTTCCTTCAGCAACTGCTTTTTGCCAGAGGAAAAATTCTGTGAGGTCTGCTTGGGTTATAAAAATGCCTGTGACACAACTTCCAGGCAAAAACTTCTGAACTGTGTTGCATACTTTGGAGTCATACAGATGATGTTCCTTACTTTCTTTGTAAGTTGCTTTTCCATTATGTCTTTCCATTCCTTTCTAACTTTCTCTGATTGATTCATATAGTAATCGGGCAATATTTTATATGCCCTACTAATTATCCTTTTTTTTTTCAACTTATCGTTTGCTACATCTGCAACTAAAAACATTCAGAGCTGGCTTTTCACTTCGTACTCCCAAACACTTTCTCTTTGCCTATACTCTCTCAGTCCCTGGTAGGGAAAGCAGTCTGTAACGTACAGTTCAGTCTTCTGTTTACCCTCATCCCAATTTTTTTTAAATTTTCCTTCTTAGTTATTTGCTACCGGTACCTTGGTTCCTTGACTAATTTTTTCCAATAAAATTCAGTCTCTCTCGTTTATTTTCTATACTCCTGCTTGCAGTCATCCCTTTTGGTAAAATGTGTCTTTTCCATTTCCTTCTGCTACTTTATGAATATTGTTCATTGTAGTAAATGCTGCCACACTAAATAATGGGACTTTCTGCCGTGCAAATCTATGGCTGACCCGAATACCAGAGTCTTTTACCATTTCCCAGCTGGTGGAAGTCCTTGGACATCTGATGTCAGGAGATGTTGGGGTATAAGTCTGTCAGCTGACACCATCTTCATTTCTTTCCATATAATCTGTGCTTCAAAATGCATTATTCACTGTTGTCACTCTGAATTACTGGAGAAATAAGTCTGTAGACAAGTACCCCATTGGGAGCCTCCTTTTCCAATTTTTTGAATGTACGTTGCTAATGTTTACATAGATTAAAAATCTTAAAGCATTTAGTTTAACAGCTTAAATGATTGGATACTGACTCTGTCCACAGTGATGCTCTGTCCATTCTGAAAGAGACTAGAAGAGTACTAAAACGTTACGTGAAAGGTTTTCTATCTGGTGCCAAAGTAATGACATTCCTCCTCCTCAGGCACCTTTACAGCAGATACTTGAATACCTCTTCCTTCTTTTCAGACAAGGGCGGTCTTACTCCAGCATCAAGGCCCGTGCTTTTGCCATCTCAGCTTGCTGTCCTGTGTCTCCATTCCACTTTATTCACACCTTCACATGAAACAGTTTGTGAAGGGGATAATATACCTCAGGTCACCCAGTTGGGAACATGCCCTCTTCTGTGATTGAAACTTTGGGCGTGTAAGACTTGCACTGCTGCCTTTTGAGCCAGAGACAACAGCATGTATTAAACTGCTAACATGGAAAATAACCCTGCTGCTAGCAGTCATCTTAGCACGGCATATATCAGAACTTCAAGCCCTAATGTGTATGGAGTCATTCTTGGTCTTTAACAGGAAGCATTACCATGAAAATCAATCCATTCTTTATGCCCAGGGTTGTTATGAAAATTTGTTAGAAGCAGCCTATACATTTCTCTGTGTTCCTTCCAACCCCCCCCCCCAAAAAAAAAACAAGAGAGAGAGAGGGAATTCTTCACTCCCTGTATGTACATAGGCAAATACGATTTTTACCCCCACAGGATGAATTTCCCAAACAGATCTGACCAGCTGTTGGTGGACTTTGTAGAGGGAAAACAAAGTAAACCAGTAGGCAAACGGACAAAATCTAAATATATTGCAAACCGCATTTCTTTTTGTTACTCTCAACATGGTAAACTGCTTACTGGCAAGGTTAGTGCACACTTAAGACATAAAACCACCACCACTGCCTTTCTAAAAGATGTGCTCACACAGAATGCTGCTTTCAGGTCTTAAGTACACACCTTCACCAAACACTGCCACCTTGAGACCATCTTTAGGGCAATAACTGGGTTTACCTCCGACATCCTGCAGTGTGTGCTGTCCCCAGATCCAATTGTACCAGATTGTACAGCACCTCTTCAGATTGAGCCTATTCAGCAACCTCTTTCTGGGCTGTTACGAGTGGAGGAATTGGTCTTCTAAATAAATGTCATGATCACATTTTGCTTTTTGACTGTCTTAAGATGGGTGCAGCTGCTGAGCTTGAGGTCTTGTTATTGTTAAGAGTAGTCATGAAGATGTTCTGCAGAAGCAGATAGAAGCTTCTTTTGAGGTTTTAGCTGTATCATCTTAATCTCTTGTACATGCCATTCCTCTTGTTCTTTGGTTTCATAGGTTTGCTCACCTCAAACCATCAGTAAGAGTAACCATGGTGTTGAATATACAGTAAATGGAAAAACCATACCCACGATATTGTCTCATTATCCCAGATGATTACATAGGTGGTTCAGAACTCCTTCTTCAGATATAGAGTTGTAAGGTGGGGGAGGGGAATTTTGGAGATGTGAAGAGGATGTTGCAAGAAATCTGCATATGTTTTGGGAGTGCCAGGCAGTTAAACATTTATGGAATAGTTGTATAGAAGAATGGGAAAAGATGTAGGAGAAGCAAGTCTCAAAATGTTGGAAGGTCTTACTCTTGGGGTTAGGTAGAGCAGAGGATGAGTAAAGAGAGCAGGGAAAAGTGCTATTACTGTATCTCGGAGGATGGTAAGGAGCCTTGTAGCTAAAGCCTGGAAGGGGCAGGTAAGTTGGAGAAGAGATCCTGAGAGTGGGGTTGGGGGGGGGGGGAGTGTGTGAGTTAATATGTAAATATTTTCATATGTATATAAAATTTGCAATGTTGAACACTGTAGTAAGTGTACCTCTCTGTGTAGTGTTCACAGTATAACAAAAATGCCTTTGTGTTTGAGTGATAATGACACTGTCTGTTTTGAAATGTTCAATAAAAAGAATTTAAAAAGTAACCATGATAAAATTGCTCTGCTCTGAAGAGGTGATTGGGATTTCATAACTTTGCAAAGGATGTGCCCCCCTTAAATTCTCACTAACCTTCTGGGTCTGGTGAGGGAATGTGTATCAGCACTTTTTGTACCATCAAGGTGTCCTATTTTAAAGGATTATCACAGTCGCACTTCATTTAATTTTGAACTATTTGAAGTGAAGTTTTGATATTCTCGAATAGTCAAACAGAAATTAAAAAATGAGCTGTTAAATAATTTCTGGTTTTAGTCTGATCCTTGGGGAGGGCTCCTCAGCCCACCGGACCTGTCAAGCCTGCCTTCCTGCTGCATCTGAAGTGCAGAGCTGAAAATTGACTGTAGCCAGGTTAACCAAGGCATTTCATATTGTTTGAAACAATGGTCATTGAGATTTGCTGTGAGTACCTGTGCCCAGCTAGTAGTTGTAAGGATCACTGTTTACTTCTGTATACATAAAAAATAAGTAGAAGGCAGGTATTTTTCCTTTCTGATACACTTCTGATACACTTCTAGAACTGTTGTGCATCCTTCAGTAGTGCTGATCTCTTTTCATGCCAGGAATGTTGACACGAAGTTTGGTTGAAAATGGGAGGGCAAGCAAGTTATTGTTTGCTTCTGGAACCACTCAATCCTTTTGTCTGTTTAAAGGTGACTTCAAAAAACAGTTAAGCACTACTTTCCTGCTTGAATAAAGATCATCCTATCACCTCTTGAGTACTGAAAGTTATTAACAAGAAAACTCTGCAGTGTCATGCCCAAGACCTTAAGGCATTCCTGGAGGTCGGAAATCTGTGTGTTTGGATCATTGTATAGCCTCATTTCCACTAGCCAGAGAGCCATCAATAAGCAAAGGGAAAAGAAAATTTCTTTGAGCAAAACTGCCACCATTAAATAGATCATCACAGATAGTTATTTGTGACAAAATCCATAGGCAGTGAGCATGTGACCTTGGAGACTCCATTAGATCTTCAAAAGTGTGAGGGTGCCATTGCTGTTGAAGTATGAATTTTTGTCCCTGGCTTCATCATTATTTCTCTTGAAGTCTTTGCCATTTTAACCCTTTTGAATGCAGACAGCAGACTTCTATAAGTGCAGGCTAACCAGACCTCAGGACTTGCTTTAACTGTCCCATTGCTGTGTACTGGTTGGAAGATGTCTTTGGGGAGCTTATATTCAGGTGACACTAATTTCTTCCCAGAGGTTAAAAGTATTCTTAGCCTTTATAAAGCATTCCAATCATTTAGGTAAATTCACCAGGGTCTGGTATGGCTGCTTTCATTTGTCATTCCGATATCATTTGCCATTTTGCTGTTACTGACACCAAATATCAGCTGGCTGCCTTAAATGATTGCCTCAGCTCCTTCATTTTTAAATTAGAAAAAGTTCATAGAAAAATACATTGTAGTCTGACAGTAGTACCCCCCCTCCCCGCAAAAAAAAAAAAAAAAAACAAGCGTTCTATGCCTGGTGTGATTTCAGTTGCAAAACTGAAGAGACCACAGCAGAGGCCTCTCATTCCTACCTTGATGAGGAAGACATGTCTAGTTCAGAATGAGTGCACTTCTCTTTAGGACTCTTCTTCATTTCAGGTTCTCTACCAGAAGGCGTTTTTCTTTGGAAAGATTGTCTCATGAAAGAAAACTTTTGAAACCGGGATCAAGGAGCTAACCAATTCCTAGAAAAGGTGCCTTGATCATTTTAATACAGAACCCAGGCATTCTACAGTCTCACCCATCATTGTGGCCTTCAAAGTTGCCTTAAAAACACTTTGAGCAAGATCCTTGCTTCCAACCCAGACATTTTTATGAAGTCCAAAAAAAGGGTAGTATATGTAAGAATCCCTTGGCAAATATTTCATTTTAAGCGAATGCAGCCAAGGTATGTGAATTG